>NC_081528.1:8750815-8825815 GCF_030273125.1 Centropristis striata | reverse complement strand
GGATAAAGTATAAATAGACAAACTTAAAACAGCTGTCTGAAGCAAATATCACAGTGTTTATAGTGGATACTTACAACACCTGACCCCAGAAGAGTGTTTTTGGAACACAATGCAGCAAGATATAAAGAAGCAAACATTAAAAACATTACATTAAAAAACTAGACATTAGAGCAGGTTTGTTGCTAAATTAATCAGGATTTTGTAGTGTTCTGGAAAGGGTTGAAGTGCAGCATATTTCTTGTGATTAGGTCACGGATTAGAGGATTTATGACAATATAATCTACCTTTTATATTCTGCAGAACAGCCCTTCTGTAAACCAGTTTTAACTGAGCCAAGGCCAGTTTGCTGTGCCACACTTCTAATCTTTTCCTGTATAAAAAACAATCAAATGAAATCAATGAAAATATCATCATACCAAGAGACATGATGTCACCATGTTTGAAGAGTTACATTCCTGACACATTTTGCTTCTTCAAAACTACTTTAATCATTTTTTAGGCCTCATAACAAAAGTTGTAAGTAGTTTAACTGAGAAGTGATTTTTTTATTCTCTGAGAAACAATTGAATGTACTTTGGTGTAACACAAAAAGTTTCTTCTCTTCTTTGTCTTAAGCCATCTGGTCTTGAAGTCCTGAACAGATCTGAAGTTGATCAAAGATGCATCTGTTAGAAGAGAAAGTTTTCAGTTTTGCAGCTGATGTCTGTTTGCTCCAGTAAAGCTTCATCTGTCAACAGTGGAAATCCTGGATCTGGATATTTACCAAAATCTTATAAATCTGCCCACCAAATCCATTTGTTACGTTTGAGACTTTTGACAAATATTTCCAACAAACAAAGACAGAAAAAAACCCCACAAAATCCTTTCAGCTCCGTCCAGAATTTAGCCTTAATAGTAGAAGAAGAAACTGTTTGAACACGGCACAATGTTCTCCATAAACTGTTGTAAACAAAGCTAAACTTCCAAAATATCCCCGTACAAACCGGTTGGCATGAGCCTCCATGTGAACGTTTTATCGTTTCCTGCTCCAGAGGTCCAGCGGGACCAGAGATCCCACAGCTGTTAATTTTAGCTGCTCGTCCAGCCGCCAGCCGGTCAGGAAGCCATTACGTTCTTCATGGCTTCACCACATGTGGACCCAGCTGCTTGTTATTGTTGGATATATTGGTCTCGCTGCTCCCAGACTCTGTTTGGCCTTGAGGGAGGAACCTTCCTTCGTGGTGACGTTTAAACTTTTTTTTTTTGAGGAAAACCAGGGATATTTAAGCGGTTTTTGGTTTAAGTGGACGAGCAGCAGAAATAGACCTGAAGACTACTGCACGGAAGTTATCTTACATTCAGAGAAAACTTGAATGCTTTTACAGTTTCTTCACTTTCTTTGTGTCTCAGATAACGTTAAATTCCTCTGCATGTGACCCATAAAGCTTAATCGGTTTACAGTCTGACCTCTGACCTCTCATGTCCCTCAGGAGGTCGAGGTGGGGGCCAACCCAGTGCAGATTGAGACCGGAGAGTTCGACGAGGCTATCGAGATTGTTGAGGAAGAGGAAATTGCCACCGAGAGTAAGTTACAAACATGTTTGTGTTAACATGTCATTAACTTAGATGTCAAATACCGCATCTAACCCAATCCTGAACTAAAAATCAAGTCTTAACATCAGACAGCAAAGATGTGCTCTGTGGGGATTCAAGTTTTGTTCCCATATTTATGGTCCTCACATTGTTTTGTCCTCATGAGATGGTCCCCATAATGTCATCTAATCAGTTTTCGGTAAAAGTAAAAGTCAAGTTTCCCATCAAAATAAAAATTGTGTGTATGGATATGAATACACACACAGCTTTTCATTCGAGGTCACTTTAAATCTAAAGTCAAACCTCCATAAATCCTTCAGATGAAGAAGTTTCAGGGACTTCAGGTATAAATGTGTCATGTTTGTTTCTTCACACATCGACCGCCTTCTGGAACACTTTGTGACAACATCTGATTTAGCTGTGTTTAACTCTTCTGTCCTCCAGCTACACTATCTGAGTTTAACTGAAGCCTCAGAATCAGACATCCATAATAACAGACTGCCTCAATCTGTAATTACACGTTTCAGTGTGAGCCACAGGCAGGAAACAGCTCAACGGTACAAAATGTACAGATATTTAGTTCTGCCTGAGCAGGGAGGAAGAATTTACAGCTTTACTTCTGTTTAAAGGAGCTAATACCACGATTATTACATCTACTTCTTTAAAAATAAAAGCCCTGCACTGAAATTTACCATCTTGGAGATCTTTGGTTTGCAGCACCAATAGCTATAGTGTGTTTTTGCATCTCACTTTCACTAGTTTTAAAAGTTTAATTGTCTGTAGCGCACAACACACAACGCTAACCGAGATTGGGGAAAAAAAGTAGGCTGTTTGAAATCAAAGAGTGAGGAAGTTGCATTAGGTCTACTCTCATGGACCAATCACTGCTGGGAGATGGATTATTACTTTAAAATTAAAGGCTATGGTTCAGGAACGTATTATAATAATTTAGTAATTTTCGAGAACTGACCCTTTAAAAAGGAAATGTAATAAAACTAAATTAAGCATCCAAAATAAAATATACTTTTTCTGCAACAATGATTTCTTTTTCAACCTTTTACATGTTTATATTACATCAGTAATTAATTTTTTTTCAATAAAATCCACCAAAATGGAACTACATTTAGAAGGGAGGGAAGCATGGAAATCGTGTTAAAATAGAAGATAAAATGTGCAAAGGGATTTTTTAAAAAGTGTCTTTAAAAGAGAAGTCTTGAACCAACTGGAGAGCATATACTATATGTAGATCAAACTCTAAACCTGCTTCCTCCAAATCTGAAGAAACAATATTCACCAAAGTGACAAACATCTCATTTTGGTACCTAGTTGTCCCTTTTAAAGAGGCATGTAACAACGACAGATGAAATATATCTTTGCTTTGAGCAGTCAGAAATGTCTGCACACATTTTATTGCACCATATAAAGCACAAGAGTCTCTCTCCTGAAAGTGTCTCACAGTTTGATTTTTCCATGACTTCTGCTGTTTTTTCCTGACGCAGCATTTTCAGGACTGTAATTTTCTTTTTAAGTGGACAGTGGCTGCAGTCAGGCCCAAACCCTTTGAAGACAGTTTCCTGTTTATCCAGCCATTTAATCCGTTATGTCACCTATTAAACCTCTCACATTATGAATGATTTCACTTGAGTTTTCTTCTGGCAGAAACACTGGAAAGTATTTGAGTCTAGATTGTGTCATGGTGTCTGTCTGGCCTTCAGTGCTTCACTCAGACTTTAACTAGTCTGTACCTTTTTTCCACAGATCCCTGCCTGAACCACCACTGCAAGAAGGGCAAAGTGTGTGAGGTCGATGAGAGCAACACCCCCATGTGTGTGTGCATGGACCCCTCCGCCTGCCCTGCTGCCGAGGGAGAGTTCGAGCATGTGAGTCTGAAAACAATCAACATCTCTTTGAACTTGCTAACAAGAAATCAGGAGGAGATTTGATTATTTCAACACATTTTTCATTGGAATAGTGGTTGCAGCTATTTATGAAATCTGACATATTTGAGAACTCATCTGTCTGTGTTTTCCTTTTTAGGTTTGCGGCACCGACAACAAGACCTACGACTCCTCTTGCCACTTCTTCGCCACCAAGTGTGCCCTGGAGGGAACCAAGAAGGGCCACAAGCTGCACATCGACTACATCGGACCCTGCAAATGTGAGCTCCCACACAAGAGTTTCCTACAGCTAATGTTCAGCTGTGTTTGTTAACAGAGGGATTCCTCAAGCGAATACTGCTTCATTTCTATTACCACTGGCCCTGATTCAACACTCAGATATTTTAGATGCTATCTGGAAATTACAGTTTATACTGAGCAGGCTTATAGTTCAGCTGTCAGACAGAAAGCTGCAGTTTTTAGGCAAACTTGGAAGTTAGCATGGCCCTGGTTCCCTTAAAAAAAAGCCAACAGGATTTTTTTTACTGGATTTTAGATTATTGCAGACAATAGTTGCTGTGCCATACAAAAGTTTATAATACTTCTTGATAGCACACTATATTGGGAGGGCTGTTACATTAAAAACAATGTATTAGCTGATTTACAGACATCTCTTTCCTTATGTAAGTCTCATTTGAGCCCCATGGCATGCAGCATTCAGCATTTTCTAATAAGGCGGATTGGCAGATTTTTTATGAAACCATGCTGTAGATGTGAGTTTTCAACACACTGTCTCTACAGTTTGTGAAAATACGCGCTTGAAGAGTACAAAAGATTGAAAATCTGAATTTGTTTAGGTAATTTGGTGTATTTTTTGTGCAGACAAACCACTAAGAGAGAGGGTAAAATGGTTTAATTAAATGATTGAGTACTGAGTACTTCAGGAATGATTCAGACTGTTCTGAGTCAGTGAGTACAAGACTCTACTAAGTCTGCTGCCTCCACCCTGAACACACCCATCTCACAGATGTTAAAGTTGGCGGAGATGTGGAGAAAGCCTCTTTAATCAAAGGAGGCAGAAAAATATGCATCTCATAATTCAAAAGGTAATTTCTACCTTAACGTGTTTTCACGTTTATACTTGAGATATAAACAAGTAGAACGGAAGTAGTTGGACAATGAACAACAAACATACTTCAAATAAATAACCTGATAGAATAAATTAAGAAAGTAACTTGTGGTGGGGATGTATTTGTTTGCACACATCATTGTTTCCAGTTGGGAGAAAGACAAATAAAGTCAGAATAAATCCAACAAAAATCCAAACATACAACAAATAGAGGGAAGGTTTCTGTATAGTAAGTAGCATCTGGAGTAGATGCATGGAAATATGCAGCATAGGTGCTAAAAATTGGTGTAAAAACAGGAAAAAGAAAGCAGAAATCACAGCACAGAGCTGTGTGGTGAGGAGAGAGAGAAAGGTGCAGAGTGCTGACACAGCTGTGAGGCTGCAGAGTTCAGGGAAATATGACGGAAAGACAAATATTTACCAACAACTTTAGCTGGAATATTATCTCATTTTCTTTCTGAATGTCCTGTTTTGACATCTTGTGGTTTCTGTTGTTTATCAGTTCACTATATAAGGACTAATGAGGACTGTATGATGAGTTTCATCTTGATGCTAAGCTAAGAAGCTTCAGCTCTCTGTGCTGTTCATGTCTGTGTGATTGATGGCGGGTCAGAGCGTTGTGTCTGCAGGCTGCAGCTCAGCAGTGGGAGGATCTGTCCGGACATGCGGGTTGCATTTCTTCCACTGTTTAAACTGTAACACACACACACATTCAGTGTGAGGAGATGAGTCAGGGCTGAAGGGTTCAAATGGAGATCAAGTCGGAGTTAAGTGCATCAGAATAAAACAGGATGCAGGTTTTTACTTTAGATCTTTGTGGAAGAGATGACATAAATATTGAGATGCTGATTATTAATTTAAAAATCTGCATTTTTTTTTCTTCTTGCCATTTAACAATTTTAAGATATATTTTTTCACTGGACAGTGGGTGTAGTAGTTCATGTAGGAGTTTGGAAAGCTGTACGTCAGTGCATGTGCATTTTAATAAGTGGAAACAACAATAATGTGCTGACATGTTTGATTAAAACAACAATATTAACCACACATAAACATTTGAGCGAATAAAAGCTGCTTTGTTTTAATATATCCCAGTGGATGAGAGTTCAGTTTGATCTTTGTAGTTTCATTACAAAACTTAAAATATTTTCAGGCTTCTGTTTAAGCAGTAAGTAACTAGCTAACTAACTTCCAAGGTACAGTGAAAAGGTTTAAATTGAGGGCACAACAACAACTGGCTTTTTTAAAATATAATGCAGGCTTTTTAAGATTAATTGACATTAGTTTATCTCAAAGCACACCTCAGTCAAACTACAAATCAGACATCAATCCAAACAAAAATGTTGTGATTCTCCTTGTGCGCCTTAGTGAAGGCTTGAGGTTGAATTTATGGCTCATGAACTAAATTGACAGTCTGTTTGTGTTTGTCTCTGCAGTGATCGAGCCCTGCATGGACACCGAGCTGAACGAGTTCCCCCTGCGTATGAGGGACTGGCTGAAGAACGTGCTGGTGACTCTGTATGAGCGCGACGAGGAGAACAACCTGCTGACCGAGAAGCAGAAGCTCAGGGTGAGGACACATTTACCTCTCTGACTCCCACAGAAGAACCATAGGTTGTTTCTACAAGCAATATTTATGACAAGTAAAGGAGGAAGTGAAGTTAATACAGAAGTGCCTCAAACCTGCATTCTTTCTAATGGCCAGCAGGGGGCGACTACACTGGCTGCAAAAAGAAGTCTGATTATATTGAACTTCATGAGAAAATTAGCCTTCTTCTCCTTTTCAACTTGAAAGTAAATATCACCAATTTGGTCATTTAGTTTGGATGACTTATTGTATTTAGGACACTCTAATTGCATAAATCAAGATATATAAATACACCTCCAAATTGAGCAACAATAAAGATACAATTTTAATAAAAACAAAACAAAAGGCACACAATCAGACAGTATCAATACATAAAGAAATCATCATGTCAACTATACATTGCAGAATATGTGGTATTATCAATTGTTTAAGGTCCTCAAGATATAATAATGTATCATATCTGCTTAATGTAACATATTTGTTCTGTAAAAGGATATTTTGGAACATAACAGGAGGATGACTCATCATTAAGTTGCCCATTTTGTTAAATTTTCTTTCTTCGCAAGCAAAGACTTATTTAATGGGCTCTATTAGACCACAGACTTTATTTATTAAGTTGTAAAAGGGAACCAATAGTAAACAGGATTTCACAAGCTGCCTTATAAAGGTATAAAAATTACATTTACGCTGAGCAGAAACACTTAACACACAGAAGAACTAAACTGAACAAGGTTTATTTTGTTTCCAAAGTTCTTTACAAGTGAAATTACATATAAATGTCACAAATATTCAGATTTATTACTGTCGATAGTGAAGGTACATTGCTTGAAATGGCAGTAAAGAACAAGGTCTAATCCAAATATTTTAAGAAGGTAATTCATTCAAACTGAGGAAATGTTTATACGACTGAAACACAAATACCAGAGAGAAGTTTAGGAGCTTTTATGTTCTTCACCTGTCACAGTTTATTTAACTTTTGTGGATCGTTAAACAAACCTAACAGCTTTTGCAAACAAAGTAAAAGCAGATTTCAGGTTGAATAAATGCAGCCATGATTTGACAAAAGCAGAAGTTTCAGTGCTGCAAACTCTACACAGCTTTTAGATTGATATAATCAGTGATTATTAAACTTGCAGCACAATTTTAAGCCATGCAACAAGCTGATCAGGGTTTTTATGTGAGTTTATGTTTTGCTGATGTGGATTGTTTGTGTCTGATGTTTCAGGTGAAGAAGATCTTCGAGAACGAGAAGAGGCTGCAGGCTGGCGAGCACTCTCTGGACCTGCTGGCTCACGACTTCGAGAAGAACTACAACATGTACATCTTCCCCGTGCACTGGCAGTTCGGCCAGCTCGACCAGCACCCCGTCGACGGGTACGTAACAGGATTAAAAGCAAGGAAGACAGATTTATTCGGCCTCCGCGGCCTTCTTTCATAGATGGAAAAAAACCTAAAAATTCTGAGGAGTCAGCACATGTGAGATCTTGTACTGAAATATCTGCTGCTGGGCGGTTGGGTGGTTGAGCTGCTGGCAGACTGAGAGCTGATTGGTTTCCTGTGATCTCACACCACAGCAGCTGCACTGATGGATCCAACAGTCACCAGCTGCTGCTCACTTTATAACTACTTACTCTAAAAATGATGATGCGACTGCTAGACTGATGTACAAGCACTTGGAAAAATGTCTTTCTTGCTTTCATCAATTAAGCATTTAACTTGTGGTGACATACAGGAGACAAATACAGGTTTTAATAATGTGTAAATATTAGATAATAATGTGTAAAAAACTAAAGGGAAAGTATTGAAGAAGAAAATAATTGGTCAATGACAAAAAATATTTAATTTGAATGCAGAAAGTTCACGCTTGAAGATGAAATCTTTATGATTTTCATGATATGATATTCTGCAAACAAAATAAATCCTGAGATATTCCGAAGATTTAATGCATGAATAAGTGAGTGAGCGCACAACAACAACAACAACAACAACAAAAACATGACACATAAAAATCAGTTGAGTTTATATCCCCAGGGGCACTAAAAATAATTTTAAAAAATCATCAAATTAATAAATATATATGTATAATAAAAATTAAAAAAATTAAATGAACACATAATAAAATTGAGATATCTGTATTTAAATGACTATTCTTATATTTCAGCAAAAATAAAAATTAAGATTAAAAAAATTGTCATGATGCTGGAATATTATTTTGTGCTCACAGGGAAACAATGTTTATTATGCAAAATACAGCAAAATATAGGAATTGACAGTATTTTATTATTTTATTTTAATTTCTTTGTGTGTGTATGCCACCAGGTACCTGACCCACACAGAGCTCGCCCCCCTGCGCGCTCCTCTCATTCCCATGGAGCATTGCACCACCCGCTTCTTCGAGCAGTGCGACTCCGACAACGACAAGTACATCGCCCTGGAGGAGTGGGCCAGCTGCTTCGGCATCAAGGAGCGTGAGTATCCACCGTATGATCAGCAAACAGCAGAAGGAATATTGGTTTAGTCAAAAATATCCTTTCCTACTTATTTTAGGTAGAATAAAAAAAGCTCACAATGTATTTAAAACCATTCATTGCACAGCTTCTTCTTCCTGATGAGCTTGTGAAGTTTAGCTGCAGAAAAAGGAAGAGAGTGGCCACTCATGATTATTATTTCATTATTTTGATTTGATTATTATTCATTTATTTTGTTCATGACTTCTTTCATGACTTCTTTTAAGTTATTATTCATTCGAACGATAAGGTAAAAAAAAGGAAAAAGCTGTAAATCCTCACGTTTGTGAGGACTTGATCCCAACATTTAGAAAAAACAACAACAACAACAACAACATAAAAACAATTTAGCACAAACAGTTTTGGACTCTAAGTTTGCTTTGTAGAAATATCCTGTTTTGTATTTGCACATGCTTAAACACTCAAATATTGCTAACCTTTAAATATTCCTCTTTCTAACCAATTAAAAGACATTAAAATACAGATTTATATTATATTTTTTGTTTATTAAAATTTGGAATAGTTTATGCATTGATGCATTTGATGTCCAAACACTGAATAATTTCTGCATGTTTTGTCATTTTTGTGCTTCTTAATTCCTCCATAAATATCGCCATCTTGCTTGCTAATTTATTTTTTAAATATTTAGTTAAATCCTTACTGCTGCAGGATGTTAACACATGTTGATGTGTTTGTGTTTGTGTGTTTGTGTGTGCAGAGGATGTGGACAAAGACCTCATCATCTGAGCTCCTGTGAGCAGCAGCAGCAGTCTGACAACTCCTAGTCGCTACTAAACGGGACGAGGTGCTGATCCCTAAGTTAAAACAAATCACAGTAACGGTGCTAATTGCAAATTCTTTTTTTATTTTTTATTTTTTAATAATGACCTTTCCTACCTATACCACTAAAAAAAAAGAAAAGATTACAAAGAGAAATGTGCACAGTCTGTACTAACATTACTTTGAATTCTCTTGTTTGTTGAACAAAAAACACCCAGTAAAGAAACTAAAGACCTCTGATGTAAATGTATGTTGTTGACAATATTATATATATGTTATGATTTGTTCAGGGCTTTAATTGGAGATCAATCTGAAACATGAGGAGACTAAACTGTAAAGTGGAAAATAAAGTTTCTAAATAAATGCTCCCTCTGCTTGCTTTCTACAAACAACTATTTAGTTTTTGCACTCTTTCGGTGGTGGACTCTTTTTTTTTGTCATTTTGTGTATTTTGCTTTTTTATCTTTTGACTACTGCTTAAAGAGTTGTTCATTTTTTTTCATTTTTGCATACAGACTCAGTGTCCCAGACGAGGACACGCGTGTACTGATATTTGAACAATAAAGAGGATATATTGTTTGGACCTTTTCATGAGGGGAAAATCTCGCAGGCTGAGAGTTTTTTTCTCATCATTAACATGTTTCTACTGACACTGAAAGCCCGACCAAACCTCTTTCCATGAATAAAAGACTATAAAAAAGATCTGGAAATCTCTGCATGCATTCATATCTTTCTCCTCTGCTGAGGAAATTCCTGTTGAGATGATCTGATGAAGAATCAGCACGGGTCAGGAGGCTGGTTTGTTTATGAGCAAGACCACGTTTCATACTCTGTGTCACATTTTAATCATTCTTGAAACATAAGAAACCTCTTTATAAGAAGCTTAGCCTCTCCTCTCATCCTTAGCAATGCTTTTTTATTATTAATGAGTGTCTGAATGCTGTCTTTGTGCACCAGTAATGCTTTTAAAATCCTCGTGAGTTGAGTTTAAGGTCCGAAAACACATTTTACAAGCTTCTAAAACAAGTCTCGTCCGGGCTTTTCTCCTGCAACACATGTTTTCTTTCTGGTGCTTTTCTCTCAACTGTGATCATTCTGCAGTCTCTAAGATTTGGTATTGGATTTTTATATTGTTGATCAACATTTTGAGCTAAATCTGCTGTTGCAACAATTGCTCATGAGACAGACAGATGCCAAAGTGCAGATGTTGCAAGGCTGCAAAATGTAACAGAGGAATTATCAGATTATATGGGTACTTTTGGCAATTGTTTGACATAATTTTCAAATATAAATACCAGTGAAGTAGTCAGTTAAGTTCCTTTTAGGCAGAAGTCAAGTTCAACATCTTGGGATCAGATAATTTAACATAATGGGCTTGTGGCACCTTGAAAAGTCAAAAAGTTTTCACCTAAAACTCAATTAAATGGTTTAAGATAAACTAGAAGACAAAACAGCTTAAAACCTGCAGTGTCTTGAGCAAAAAAACAGACTAAAATACCCAAGTTCAAAACACAAAAGTGCCTCAGAACTGCATTCTTTCAAATGTCCAGCAGGGGGCGACTCCACTGGTTGCAAAAAGAGGAGTCTTTGAGAAATGTACCTTTGTCCTCCCTTGATTTCTGACCTCAGTACACAATCTCATAATTCATTTATGATCTCAATCTTTAGTTTCAACTCTTCTTTAACACAGCATGATGTTTATTTTGTAAATGATGTTCTCATTTAGAGTTAAATAGATGATAAAGCAGGGGATGATTTATAGTGAAGTGGTCTTGACGGTTTTCCCGGCAGTGTCCGCAGGTTGTCAGTTAAATCCAACTGCTCATCCAAATATGGTCGCTTCTGGCAGCCAAAAGACCAAGATGGTGACGGTGAAAAAGCCAAACTTGTGGCTGCAAACTGGAGTCCACAAACCAGCGGCTGACGTCACATTGGCTGCATCCTCTTCTCTTACAGTCTGTGATTAAACCTCTGCAGCAACAGCTGAAAATGTTGTTTTTGCGGTCCTCCAGTGACATCACTGTTGGGTTAAAATCAGAAGCATAACAGACTTCAAACTTTCACCAGAGAAGATCAGTGAAACATGAATCTTTTTCAGTATTTCTTATCATATCTGCTGATGCTGAAAGTAGGGATACAAGACTATATCATCAAAGGGACACTGAGTAGGATTTTCTTGAAAAAACAAAGAATGTATAGACTTAAAATATTTCCCCTCTTTCATCACGTACCCACTGAATATGTGTGGCGGTGTCTGTATCAGCAGAGACCCTGACCAGTTTATCGGTATAATCCTCTGGCCAAGGGGACTCTAAGGGGACTATAAAAATGTAGCAACCAGGTGTCAGATTGTAGGCATGCAACCAAGATAGCACCAAACAAACACAAATATTGTGAGGCCAAACGCCAAGAGGACAAAGCTTATTCCAAAACTGAAGAAGAGTTAATCTAGGCCTGGTTTATTCTCTCTGCTCTCTGCAGGTGGCTAGAGAGCTTCTGGGGAGGACAGACCAACTTTGAATTTTGTGATTACAAACCGCTAAGGACAAATCCTGCTCATTATGACTTTAAAATGTTGTTGGAGTTCAGGTTAAGATTTACACCATATAAGATTAGAGATAAGAGTGATGTGATGTACCCTCCCATTTCATGTCCCTTTAATGTGTGAACCTTTTCTTTCATGTGATCTTTTCATGGTTCTCATTAGAGACTAATGTCGCTTCTCATTTAGAATAATTAGTAGGCATGGGCGGTGGCTTCGCCTCTATTTTGATGGGTTTTTACTTAAGAAGCTTTCTAATCAGGTACTAAGTGAAAGCATCTGTGTGGATGTACTGAAATTATGTTAGAAACAAATCTTAAACGTAAGTAAAAGAGGATATCAGAAGAATAAAAGTCTGTTAATCTTAAAATGGTGGAGATAAGCAAGATTTATACTAAAAAAGGTTACAAATTTTAAAATAAAAAAAAACAAACAGCTGAAGTGAAAAAAATCTGCACAAATGTGTTAGAAACACTGGAAATCACTCAAATCAACCCACTTACAAAAAGGTTTAAACAATCATAAATGTTGACCAAAGACATTTTTTTTGCTATTTAGTATTCATGTATCTTTTTTCTTCCATTATTACGTCCATGACCTTCCAGACCTTACACAAAGCATATATAGTATATCTGATTGAAATGTGTGTGAAAGAGGCCACAGAACAATACAAAGCAAACCACAAGAACATTTTGTCCAAAACAATGCCTGAACTGTAAACAATCTTTCTGAATAACTACTGTACATGGCTGAGTCTTTTCTGTCCACAGTGTTAAATAGAGTCTGTCTGTGGCTTTAAGTTACTGTCTTTCACTCGAATGTTTAGTTTTCTGGCTGTGCACGAAGCTGCCGATGGTCCCCTGGGAGACAGGAGAGAGAGAGATGGAGCACCCTGTTACCATCTCCACCCGTTCATCCAGACTCCAGTGTCAAGAATGTGAAACAACAGCCGAGCCTCGTCCACAAAGGCCAAGTCCCTCCTCTCAGCCGCAGCAAGGGAAAAAACTCTGCTTCCTCCTTCCCTCTCTGTCTGTCGCTGTGGCCGAGAGAGGGCAGAAAGGGCGAGTACGCTGCTCTGAATTAATACTGGTTTTTAAATAATAGTCCTTGCTTTTAAAAAATTTTTCAATATCGTTTTTGCTGCAAATAGTTTAAAAATAAACCTCAAACACACAGCAGAACTCTCTCTGCACTCTGACATGTTGCTCATGCTTGTTACACCTGTTCTGCTTCACCCTGACTGAATTAAGTGCATTTAAAAAAAGAAGTAAACATAAAGTGACACATGCAACTACATGATTTCATATATATCATTCATGCATCAAAATAAAGCATAAGCCCTCTTAGTTTCATATATTTCTTGCAGAGAATTTTTTACCTCAATTGAATCCTCATCCACACATTGGGCCTCATGTAACTTATTCTAATTTACTCTCTTACTTTAAAAGTTATAATTTCTAGGATTTTCAAACTTTAAATTGATTCAAAGTAATGAAATACACAGCTCATGAGTGAAAAACCTGCACATGACCTCTACAACAGATCTGGACGACTCAAAAATTGTGATTTGGCCAAAGAGAAAATTCCAAACTTGAGAAATGTGGTAAATTTGGCACATATGTGTATGTCACTTATACAAGCCACTTAAGAACAAATCTGTTTGTACAATTGTTTTTGGGCCCACTGTTCTTCTGTGGACGAACCTCTGCTGCAGAGACAGCAACGTGTGGAAAAAACTCAGCTTCAAAGTCAAAGTAGAGATAATTTGCACTGGCACAATGTGTGGGATTCACTATAAACAGCAAAACAACAAGAAAAAGTACCCTTACAGATATCATTTCACAGTGTTCATATTTGTATCAGCAGAAATCCTGCCCTCTGCCTTTATTTTGTCTATTTCTTGTCAATTTGCTGGGTGTCTACCTTCTGGCACTGTGTGCCGTATAAAATACAGTGACCTGAGGCCTGTTCCAGAAAGCATTTTCAGTTAGTTTGCCTCATTTTCAGTTTATTTTGTGCCGTAATAAACATTCAACCAGCACAAGTTACCATTGTAACTGATGTTGAACTGTGTTGAACTTGCTTTATAGACCAAAAAAATGAAATCATGTCACCTTAGCCACCTATCTGAACTCGGGTTGCCGATCCCAGGTGAGAGGCTGGGTACACCCCAGACAGGCCGCTCTCATTCACTCCTATAGGCAATTTAAAGTCACCAATTAAACCTAAGCTGCATGTATTTGAACTGTGGGAGGAAGCTGAAGGACCTGGAGATGACCCACACTGATTGATATTAATATTAATATTCCTTCATTAGTCTAACAATGGGGAAATTTAACCCATCCTTTTTTTTTTATGTACCAGTAAACACATCATGCTTAGGAGCAATGGGCAGCACATTTCTGCGCGCCTGGGGAGCTGTGTAGCTACACCACCCTGTAGCCCTGAAATAATGTCAGACTAAATAGAATAAGCCAGGCTGATTTGGTAAACTTGCTGTATGGAACAGGTCCCAGGGAGGAAACTACAAAACACAAATATTTCCCCTGCTGGCGAGCGTTGTGTTTACAAACTGCATGGAACAAATCCTACTCATTCTACCTTTTAATTGATGTGGTATTTATTTTTTTTCTTCCTTCTGTGTAGAAACCAGTTTATAAACATTCTATTACTTTCTTTTACCTTTTTACAAATGGGCTACAATGGACTGAATTTTCATAGATAAATGTGTCAAGAGGTGCAGGGCCCCATCCACTCACTGGCCCCAAAAGCCCCATTTTATTGCACATCAGATGATTTAAGGCAGGGGTGTCAAACTGGTGCATGAAAGGACCACTCTGGTGTTTCAGGTGTGCTTTTGTTTGTTTGGAATAAAAACCTGCAGCCATGTGACTTTTGTGAATCGATTCGTCACTCCTGGTTTAAGGTAAATTAACTTATTTGGGAATATGCAACAATAATGCAAGTTGTGCACTAATACCTGTCTGAATGTTTAACGGCACAAAACAAGAACCAAAAAGCTCAACAGGTTGAGATAAAACTTTACTTTTATTTGAATTTAAACCAAACGCAAAACTGGAACATGCAAACAAATCCAGAAAGCTGCAGGACATTATTATAACACTGATTAGGCAAAGGGTCATGGAGACAAAACCAATCCTGGGAAATTAGGAGGCTGCAAGAGAGAAAGGAAACAGGCCGGCATATATACTACAGGACTAATGAGGGAAATGGGGAACAGGTGAACAGGTGGGTGGGGATTGTCAGGTGATGGGGGTATCTGCAGGGCAGGAGGGAGGGGCTGGATCTGCAAGGACAGGTAGAGGTTAGTTTTGGCACAAAAAACAATGCAGGTGACTGCATAATTAAAAAGAAAATGCTAAAGTTGAAAAAAAAAAGCATTCTTTAGAGAGAGGAGGAGACAACAAACAATAGAAAAATATGTATATATATTTTAAACAATTTTAACCAGTTAACCCTCTGGAGTCCATGAAACCACCTGCACATTACTTCTTTATGACGTGAAGACAAAAAAATTAAGCAACGTTGAGCCTCTCCATCAGCTTCCCTCTAAAGTTCTGGCTTGAAACTCCATACCAAATTTTTTTGATGATAGTCGGCCAAGTGAAACCGGAGATAATGTCAATTATATTTAGTATAAAAATATAGGATTAGATATTATCCTCATTCTACCTGTTATATGTTTTATTTGCAACCTGTGTTCATATTTGCAACATGTACATTTCTGTGTGTGAAACATAAGTTTCAAGATCAGATTTTATGTTTTCCTTTGTTTCTTTTGGGTTCAAAATTTTGATCAAGTAAGTCAAAGTTAAAAATCAATTATCAGGTCATATAGGTGAGACTGTGCTGAAAAAACTGATACCAACATGGCATGGTAAAGATTTTTTAACCCTCTGGAGTCACCAATCACTCCAACATGATCAAATCACATGTTCTTCTTCTGACATCACAATGTAAAAACCAAGCAGTGTCTCAACGTCCCCCTAAATTACTGGCTTAAAACTCCTTGTCAGTTTTTGTTTGATGATGATAGGTCAAGTGAAACCGGCGATAAAGTCAAATACATTTAGCATAAAAATCCAAAAACAGATGTATGTTAACCTTATTTTACCTCGTGTGCAACCTATGTCCACATTTGCAAGATTTAAAATTCTTTATTAAGTTTGTGGTTTGTAAATAAAATAATTTTTTTTGTGTGTTTTTTTGTGTTCAAATTGTTGATCCAGTAAGTCAAAGTGAAAAAATAATTATCAGGTCAAAAAGGTGAGATTGTGCTGATAAAAAAAAGACACCAACATGACATGGTAAACATTGTTTTAAGTGGTATACACAGGCAGGATGAAAAGGATTCAAAAACGGCCAAAATAGCCCCAGACTTAATGGACAAATTGGCCTAAGATTTCAGAGGGTTAAACTGAAGGAAATCTGTGTAATCTGATGAGTCATCTTCTCTAATTAAATCAGTTCAAAC
This sequence comes from Centropristis striata, assembly GCF_030273125.1. NCBI lineage: Eukaryota > Metazoa > Chordata > Actinopteri > Perciformes > Serranidae > Centropristis > Centropristis striata. Next base: position 8,809,328 of record NC_081528.1, on the reverse strand, counting down.
ACCAGATAAAGTTTTGTCTCCCCCAAGCGGTGAAGATGCTCCAGTGCGCTGCGAGCTGCAGACTTAATAACAACCGGTAGCCGCCGAAGGATAAAACCATCGCACCTTCAACCATCACTGTGCCTTGATTGGCCCTATTGAGAAATCCAGGTAGCGACACGAAGCTTCACTATTGGCTGTGATTTAGAAGCTCCCACAGCCGCGCCAGGCGATTGGTGAATAAATCACAGAGCTTCAATATGATTGGTTTTTATGACGTAAGGGGGCGGGATGTCATGTTCGGTTGCGGGAGCTGGAACCGGTAACCTAGCACTCCAGCACGTTGTGAAGCCGCTAAGTGTTTCTGGCTGCCGCTAAAGGTGATTCAAAGAAATCACTTGTTTCTAAATCGACGATTCTTTTTTTTTTGATAATTGACCCACTGGTAAGTTCAACTCGTACATAAGCTGACATTGATTTTTGTTTTAAAAAAGTAGTAAATTCTGTAAAACTGTCGTTTTGGGGGAAAATAACTAGGTCGCTTTTTTACGGATCCGTCTACATCCTGGTGTCTGTTAGCACCCGTTTGGTATTAGCATGGCGATCGCACTTAATTCTTTGAAATCAAACACTATTAATGTTAGTACTGTGATTGAAATAATCACCAGGCGATGAGGTAGATGTTAATCTGTTGAAATGTCGGGGTATAGCCATCGCCCATCAGTGCCTGGTTTCACACTGGCTCTCCAGGTGATAGCCACCGCCGATGTGTAGCCCACTTCTAGCTCTCATTCAGTCGTGACTCCCTCCCTTCCTGTCTTTCTTAACCGCCTTGCTCGCCAGATTTCCCTCATTTCTATAATTTCGATATCTGCGTTAAAGGTTTTTCCTAATTTTTGATCCATGTAGCCGCCTAACTCGGCTGGGCTAGGGGGGGCAGTGTGCCCGGGGACACGTGTTGGGGCTGCTCCTGATCCGAGCCCCGTGTCTGTCTGCCCTAGTTGTTGGGGGGCCGTGTGTCCGTCCAGCTGTCGCGGTTTTTAGCTCTATGGTGGGCCAGCCCAGTGTGCCATTTGAGCCCAGGTTATATCTGGAAACCTGTCCCCGAAACGTGCCACCGACGTGCGGAGCCGCCATGACTGGATATGAGTGTGTGCAGGCCGGTCGATACTGTGAATGGCCCCGTCACTGCGGGCACGGCGTGGCCTTTGTCTGCATGCCATGCTTTGCACTTTTCCCACAAGCTGCTTTCTGATATGGCTGCTGCAGTGTAGTGTGACCATATATGTGCTTTATTCTTCAAATCAACTTCCAGCCAAAGCCCCTCTGACTGTTTCCTCTGAGATCAGTACACCATCAGCTCGCCTGGTTGTAAGAGTGCCTGGCTCAGCCTGATGGATCAGTTAATGTATGCTGGTTGTGTGGTTGCTAAGTGTGTGCCAGAACAACAGATGGCTCTAGGTTGTGTGGACAGGTGTGGCGGACAGTCCATTAAACAGAGCACTTGTTCCCCCTGGCTGCTGAAAGGCCATGCCAGTGGGTTTGCATGGTTTAGCCTCCATACCACTGATCATGTTTGACTATATTCTTAGAGCTGCTGAGTTTATATTATAGAATATAATCAGCCTTAACCCTTGGATGCCTCTGTTGTGGTCCCACACTCAATTCTACATTAGGGATGTAACGATAAATCAATCACGATATATGGATTTAATGGTCACTGATCAATATCATCTATGCAAAGTGACAATAAAGTTATATATCATTCTTTAGATATACCTTCATAGTGAAATTTCTGCTTCAGATTGATTCTATTTATTTAACTAAAAAGAATAGCTCTTTTGTATTCCTGGGCTCTTCCAGACATAAATTACAATTGCCAAGTCATATATTGCTTTTTTGTGGGTTGATTATAAATTGATGGTGTTAAATGGGCGTAAGATAATTCCTCATTTTGATCTGAGGACACTGAACCAAATCAATTGTCAGACTTTGGAAAATGACACAATATTTGCTGATATTACAAAGAATCAAGTTATCGTATTGTGATGTAATTTGTGGTTTACACCCTTTTCGTACATACTGTTCTTCTAGCAGAATGTCCAACTAAAGCTCTAATATTGCAGCTGTAAACGGTCCTCATCAAATGAGGAATCAAATTATTAACTGTTTCTAGAAATTTATGGTGCCTGACTTTTGAAAAAAATGAAAAACCAGCTACATTTTTCTAGTTTTTGAAAGGTTTTTCTGAAGACCTGGTCTTGGAGCTGCACTGATTGCAACGGACAGACTGTAGTTTTTGCTTATTGAGCCTTATAAAGCTATACATCACCAGCCTTATGCTTAATTTAATTTTCCTACCTTCCAGACAGGCATCAGTTTCGTTTCGTGTAAGTGTAATGTGGGAATCAACTAGCACAGACTTGAAACTTGCTGTAGATGCACAATCCATCAAGCCTGACAAGCATGTAGGAGCCATGTGCAAATATTCATATAGGCGACTGACTGTGTATTTAATGGCAACATGAGCACCGGTTCACATTTACCTCAAACACGTAGAGGAAACAGAAGAATGTGTGTCTGTTGGAGCATGACGTGAAAGTGTAAATCACCTCAGACCTTCTGATGTTATCAAGACATGCAGCTGAATCAGTCAGAGGAACAAAATGCTCTTCATAAAGACATTCAGCTGTGTGTCAGTGTCTACTTCAGACATTTTGCCAGTCAATGCTGGACCTCCAAGTAGCTCTTAACCACCTGAAGAGGCTGCTGATGTGGACAGACGTGTCAGAATCAGCCAGTTTCTGTTTGTGGAGTCCCTGCAGTCACAGCAGGTAGCTTTAATCAGCTGGAGTTAAAGGGTAAATTGCATCAACATGAGATCATGTCCTGCATATTTCAGTAGATGATGCCAACCTCTAATAAAAGCCACAGACCATTACTTTAGTCCATGAGTGTGGCTCTAAACATGCATTAGGGTCATTTGTGAGGAAGATAAAGGCAGCAGAAGAGTCAGTGCTACTGAAGTGGCATTTGAGTGCAGTGATTGTGCAACTTCAGATTTTTATCCACACGGTATGAAAACAAACAGATAAAGTCTGGGTTTGTTTAGTCCTCGGCTGGCTGTTTTCATGCTGGTGTCAGTAAACGCTCATCAGAATCAAGTCAGTTCGCAGATCAAACACACTTCAATTTTAATTTGTTTTTCTGTTTTCCGTGTTGAGATGCGTGATCCCATATAACGCCCATAGATGGATGTTGACTGCTGTTTTGAAATCTGAGGTCATGTTTACCTAACCTGATTTACACTTCAAACTGCTCGTGGGATTGGATCTGACTGCTCTTCAATCAGGCTGCCTCTGTGATTCATCCTCACACAAATGTACATTTTCAGAAGTGTTATGGCTGCTATTAATGCAAACTGGTGCATGAGTGATATTTGCAGTGGGTGGTTTTTGCACTATCGGAGCAAGTCTAAAGTTATTGAAACATTGCATTCATTTCGTTTCACACATTTCGGGGATAGAATTGGGCATTAATGTGACTTTTCACGATCATTTGTCAGTCTTTTTTTTTTTTTTTTAACAATCTTTTTCACTTTTTTGGCTATTTTAAAGACCAGTGGACAATTTAAAATTTCCCAGAACTCAATGTGACTTTTACTGATGTCAAACCAACATTAAAACTCAAAGATATAAGATGAATTGCAACATGAAATCAGCAAATCCTCAGAGTTTAACCTCTGGAAATGGTGTTCTTTTCCTTGAAATGACTTTAACAGTAAACAGTTTCAGAATAAGTTGTATAAGTCCAGTGATCTTATCCACAGTCTGGGAATAAGGATCAATGTAACCTTCCTCCTCCTTCTTGCAGAGATTCCAGTTGACCAAAGAAATGGTGATGGAGAAGCCAAGTGCCCAGCTGGTCGGGCGAGAGTTTGTCCGACAGTATTACACACTCCTGAACCAGGCCCCCGACTACCTGCACAGGTATCTCCTGCCTTTCTGTCATGTCATAATTGTACCATAGCTGCGAGTTTGTTACATTTCTGCCAAGTGAAGCTGTACATTGTCTTTGGTTGCAGTATACTCTTTTAAATTATGCAACTTTTCACAATATTCATATAAATATGAGCACCCACTTGGGTTAAATTGTCCTCTGTGGAACAAATTAACCTTCTTGTCTTTCTGCTCAGGTTCTATGGAAAGAACTCCTCTTACGTGCACGGCGGCCTGGACAACAACGGCAAACCAGTCGAGGCTGTTTATGGACAATCTGTAAGTATGCTTCATCCAGCAGATAACCGCTCTTAAAAAGCTTATTTCCATAAAGAGCCACTGCACTTAACTCCCACGTACTAACACTGAGCGAAGAGAAAAAAAAAAAAACAGGGCTGAAAGGAAAGTTGTTTCCTGGAGCTGTTCTGTCCAAAAAAGGACAGTCTCTTGTCCGTCTCTTGTTCTCTCAGTTATTAGGGAGCTTTAAGAAACTGATAATACATTTCTTGGACAGTTGAGAACACTTTTCTTTGTCATTAATTTCGTTAGCAGAGTCTGAAGCAGTCTTATTCAAACTTAGAGAGTTTATTCCTCCTCATTAAGTCTGTCAGGCAACACCTGAATATAAAATAGTTCCTCTCCTCTAAAATTAGAAACACTGAGGAGTAAGAATGTTAACTGAAGCAACTGTAGCAGGCGACACCTACACGCAAATATGCATGCATGCATGCATGCATGTACGTATGTATGCAGAAAGGGTGTGCCGTTGTCCATGACATCTAATGTGATGAGACGTTTGTGTAACTAAGACACCGGGTCGTTTACTTGGAAATGAGTTAGAGCTCATCAGTGTCGGGCAAAACCAACAACCCTCTTAATTCTTCGAAGTTGGGAGGATGTGGGAGGAAAAACCACACAAAGAGGTGCCTGTGCAAATCTCATCACAGCAGCAGAGAAAAATTCATTATATCTCAAAGATATATTACCCGTCCATAGTATAGTCTGTTTTAAAAGCTGTGCTGATTAAAGTGAAGTCTGTACCGATGCTGAGCTTTAAATGGTTTAAAACTGTTTTAATACTTGCTGCACTGGCCCTTTTTCAAGAAATAAGTCAAATGATGAGATTTCTCTGGCAGAATGGTAAAAACGAGATGAACATAACATTAATATTTGTTCTGAATGCTTTTATTAATCAGACAGGATAATAACTAACAAAGCAACAATATAAAAGAAAAGAGGAAATGTATCTTTGAGAATGTCAATTACAGGGTTCATACGGATGCTTGAAATCCTTGAAAATGCTTGAATTTTAATGTTGATTTTCAAGGTTTGAAATTTTGGATTAAGTGCTTGTAAATGCTTGAAATTCTTACTGTATTTTTCTTGCAATCTGACTATAGATAACCGCATTTTCAATGAAAAAAAACGAATCTGAATAGCCTATAGCCTATTTGAAATGAAGACCACTCCGCCTGCGTCTTCTTGTTTCTGAGATGTTTCTTGTTGCTCTACCTTGTATCTTCTTACTGAAGGGAGTTTTTCAAATTCATAGTGGATGTGAGCAAACTACTTTTAGTTGTTAGAAGTGTAATACCATTGCTGGTGGTATGGTTAAGTGAAATTACCCCTTTTAGTATCAAAGTACTCATCTAAAACATGACATTTACAACTGTTGAAAGGTACTGGAAAAGCTTGAAACTGGACCTTGAATGTCCTTAAAAAGTGCTTGAATTTGAATAACAGTTGCAGGTGAACAAAAGCTCTCAGACTTGTGTCCTGGTTGAATATTGTTTTTTTGAACCTCCACTCTTGTTCTGCAGGAGATCCATAAGAGGGTGATGGCTCTGAGTTTCCGTGACTGTCACACTAAGATCAGGCACGTGGACGCCCACGCCACCCTGAACGAGGGCGTGGTGGTGCAGGTGATGGGCGAGCTGTCCAACAACATGCAGCCCATGAGGAAGTTCATGCAGACCTTTGTGCTGGCTCCTGAGGTTCGTCTTTAAAACCATAAATCTTTCAGAATCAGACTTCTCGTCTACACATGAAGGTTTGATTAGTATTTTCTTGCGTGTTTGATTTAGTTTCTTCTGTCTTTAGGGTACTGTTGCAAACAAATTCTACGTCCACAACGACGTGTTTCGTTACCAAGACGAGGTGTTCGGAGACTCCGACTCTGAGCCTCCAGAGGGTGAGATAACCTCCCTTTTTTTCCCTTTAAGTGAAACCAGGTGAAGCATCAGCAGTTTTAATCAAAATCTCTGTTTTTCCCCTGGCTGCCTTTTCATCTTCTCTCTGGATATGATCCCTCTGATCTCAGTATCATTTGGCTAAAGATAAATTAGTTTAGAGACAAGTTTCTCATTCATGCTATACATATTGTACAACATGAATCGGCACCGCTGCATCATAATTCATGTACTTTAATCTGCTGCGTCTTTATTTATGACTGCTGAAGCTGCTGAACGAGTTAAAGAACCTTAAAGATGTTTCATTTCCGGAAGTGATAGATTGGAGGGACGCAAAGCAAGAAAAATCTTGTCTTTTTTGGAATCTGTTTTCGTGGGAGTTGTTGTCCTGAACATGTTTCTGTTTCTGTGTTTTCAGAGTCTGAGGACGAGGTGGAGGAGATCGAGGAGAGGGTCCCGTCCCCCGACGTGGCTCAGGAGGAGTCTGCTCCCTTCTATGACGCAACACCCTGGTATGGATCATGTTCTGATGTTCTGATATTCCTAAAGCTTGAACTGCCTTACAGGACTTTATCTGATATTCATGTTGTTAAAGGTGAAAACAATATGCTCTCTGATGTATGCAAATTATTTAAAGCAGGGTTTGTACGGGTGCTTGAAATCCTTGAAAATGCTTGAATTTAAATGTTGTATTTTCAAGGTTTAAAAAGAGCTTGGATTTTGGATAAAGTGCTTGTAAATGCTTGAATTTCTTACCGTATTTCTCTTGCAATCTGTCTATATCCATCTATAGACTATAGATAATCACATGTTCAATGTAAAAAATAATGAGTAGCCTATCTGAAATGAAGGCAGTTCCTCCTGAAAGTGTAAAACCATGGCTGGTTGTATGGTTGGTATAGTACTCATCTAAAACATGCAATTTACAACCAGTGTAAGATACTGGAAAAGCTTGAAAATTGGCCTTGAAATTCCTTGAAAATGCTTGAATTTGACTACTGAAAAAGTGTAGGAACCCTTTTAAAGTTGGCAAACACTTTAAAGAGCTTAAAGTGCATTCACACCTGCTGTCCATTGTTCAGCAGCAGATTTGTGTGTAACCATCTTGTATTTGTCTCTATTTTTAGTTCGGAGCCGACGGTTCCTGGTGACGAGGAGGAGGTGGCAGCGGTGAGTCCGGAGCCAGAGCCAGAGGTGGAGAAGGAGGCCGAGGCTGCCGTCGTGGAGCTGAAGCCTGAGACTATGCTGGAGACACAAACAGACGCAAACACATCCGACGACCAGACAGAGAAGAGCCCCGCCGCCGCCCCGCCCACCGCAGAACCTGCTGCTGTGCCCACCGAACCCACCCCCACCGCCCCAGAAGAAAACAGGGTATGATAAGTTAGACTTTCTTTTTTTCCTGATAGGAAAACACAGGATTCGTTCAAGGACGTTGGAAATTTGAAAGTCCAATGAGGATTTCTGTTTTTTTGGCTGTAATAAATTGTTTAGTTTTGGCTTTTTTAAAAGTTATTTCTAAAGTAAGCATGCTTCTCAAATCTGTGGGGTTCCATCCATCCATCCATTTTCCTCAGTTTATCTGGGGCCGGGTCACGGGGGCAGCAGGCTAAGCAGGGCATTACAGACTGCCCTCTCCCCAGCCATAGGGTTAAATAGGTCACAAGTGTGATGCTGTGATACTGTAAGAACGGTGGTGAGATTATTATTATATTTTGTTGTTCATCCGACCTAAATGTCTCCTGTGTTGTGTCTCCCTGCAGCCATTCTCCTGGGCGTCAGTCACCAGTAAAAACCTTCCTCCCAGTGGGGCTGTCCCAGTCTCAGGAATCCCCCCACACGTCGTCAAAGCCACTCCCACAGCACCGGTAGGTTTGATCATCTCCTAGTAGGGTTGTCACGATACTAAAATTTTCAACTCGATACCGATACTCAGGAAAATATTCGATACTTGATACCATTTTCGATACCACAAGGATAAAAACAAAGACCCCAACATTTAACAGAAATTTTTATTAACAAGAAAAATGAAACGTGTAAAAATTAACAGAACCACAGGCTAAATATTTATAATAAAAACAGTTGTGCAAAAAGAAACTGCAACTATGATAACAAGCTTCAGGTCTGACGTAGTGCAAAACATAAATAAATACAATAAGCAATAACAATTAGAACAATATTTTAAGGTTGTATGCTGTGCACAATATTACGCAAGCTTGATAAATAAATAACAATAACTTAAGTGTTCCTTCCTTGGCTAGGTATCGATACTTTCGAAAATTAGTATCGTATCCGGATACAACGTTTTAGTGTCGATACTTTGAGTATCGATACTTTTGACAACCCTATCTCCTGAACACATTTGAGAGGGAAACCTAGTGTTGAGCTGCAGCCATTTTGAAAGAGAAACTTTTCAAAAGAAACCAAGGCTTTAGTTTTGTGGCATTAAGTTAAAACAGTGGAACTTGCACCCCTCTATGGAATATTTTGTAAAGATGAAAGCAGATGGATGTGTTGAGTGAACTGAGTATTTTCAGGAGCCACAGTAATTTGTCCTCAGTCCACACTGTCGTCTCTGCTAACTTAGTTTCCCTGAGTGGAGATGAAGGCAGCAGGACACAAACATCCCCTGCTGGCTCTGCCTTTATGATCACAGTCAAAGTTGTTGTTGTTGTAGTTTTTATTTGCCTAAAGTTGAGTCATAAACCAGCACAGCAGAAAAAACAGCTTATTTCCTTTCTTTCTCTTCTAAAGAAAAGTGTGTTTTTGTCTCTTTCAGCCCAGAGCCGAGGTGAAGTCAGAGTCCCAGACAGCAACACAGAGACCACAGAGAGACCAGAGGCCGCGGGAACAGAGGCCTGGAGGTCCTCCACCGGTGCACAGAGGACCCAGACCAGGTACACACAGTATATATACAGTGGTTTAATAGCCTTCAAACAGATGTAACCCAGCATTTGGCCGCCAGTATAAACCAAACCTAATCTGACGAGATGTGTGCTGTTGAATTTTGCCTTTTTCTATGGAAGTGCAGTACGTGTGTCCTGATATTAATGATGACATTGTTGACAGTTGCAGGCAGCACAAAATGTAACACAGGAGGGAATCAAAGGCCAAAAGCTGAGCTGCTTTGAATTCCTTCCAGTTCCTTTTTTTGTTTGGAGCTTGCTACCAGCTTTACTTCAGACTTAAACAGCTGAAAAGCTGACTGGCCAAAAACACATTATCAGGATTCGTATGGTCGCTTGAAATCCTTGAAAATGCTTGAAATTAAATGTTGTATTTTCAAGGTTTAAAAAGTGCTTGGATTTTTGGATGAAGTACTTGTAAATGCTTGAAATTCTTACTGTATTTCTCTTGCGATCTGACTATGTCCATCTATAGACTATAGATAATCACATGTTCAATGTAAAAAATAATGAGTAGCCTATTCGAAATGAAGTCCGTTCCTCCTAAAAGTGTAATACCATCACTGTTGGTATGGTTAAGTGAAATCTCCCCCTTTTAGTATGTAAGTACTCATCTAAAACATGCAATTTACAACAGGTACTGGAAAAGCTTGAAAACTGACCTTGAAAAATGCTAAAGTGTACGAACCCTGCATTAAAGAAGCACATCTTCTGGAGAAAAACTTTTTTCATGTTTGTTATAAATTGCTGTTTTACTGCAGAGCACTGAATACACTCATAAAAAAGGCAGTTATTCTGTATATTCTTACTAAATGTGTCCCTCTGTTTGAATGGTTTCAGTGCGGGAGGGTGAGCAGGGCGAGTCCGAGGGGCGCAGGGTGGTCCGGTACCCCGACGCCCAGCAGCTCTTTGTGGGAAACGTCCCTCACGACGTGGACAAGACCGAACTCAAGGAGTTCTTTGAACGTAAGTTATGGCTGCTCTGTTGGTAAGAAGTACTCTGAACTCTCACATTAAATATTGAAACTCATGGATTTTCTTATCAGTTTTTAAAAGTAGCCTGAGGTGTTTTTACACCGTACACATTCCCAAACACCGTAGAGGTAAAATGTTGTGTAGTAAATAAACGTCTCTTCCCCGCTCGTCCACAGAGTATGGTACAGTCCTGGAGCTGAGGATCAACAGCGGAGGGAAGCTACCCAACTTTGGTTTTGTGGTGTTTGACGACTCAGAACCCGTTCAGAAGATCCTCAGCAACAGGGTGAGAATCTTCACTTTTCAGGCTAATTACAACTTCTGTTGTCGGGACTTTTTCAGATTTCTTTCTTGGATGTTGCACCATTTTTATTTGCCAAGAGACCAGTTTGTTTATTTTAAAAACCCTCAGCTACTTGCTGTTCAGTGTTGTTGGTTATTATTGTTCCTACTGTGTTTATCTGGTTTTTATGGGGTTTATATAAAAGTTAATTCAGTTTGAAGCTGAAATTAAAGGCACTAAGTTCTGAGTTTTAACTTTAGTGTCGGTGTGTGAACAAACTGGTATTAAACGGGTTAAAATGCTGAAAATTAATACATTTTTGGTAGTCATGATCAGGAGTGATGGTGGTTAAATAATTTAAATTGCAAGTAAAAATGAATATCAATATATAGTATTTTTTTAGAGCAGTTCTTGGTAGGGGACAGTTCTGCCAAACAAACTGGCATTTAAAAGGTTAAAACACAGAAAATTAATCAATATTTGGTTCAGTAATTTAAATTGACGAAACTGAAAATAAATTGATATCTATATTAATAAATCAATATTAAGTAAAGGCTATGGATGCACGATATTGGATTTTTTGCCGATATCCGATATGCCTATTTTTTGCAACTCATTTAGGCGATTACTGATATTTTTTCACACAACTAATTGCAGAGATCTTCATCTCTCTTCTGTAGTGAAATTAGCATACTGTATTGTGGAGCATACTCTTATCACATTTGTTATGTAATATTCATTCCTTGTGCAAAATAAGAAAAATACTTGATGCTTAAAACTGCATACTTATTTTTGACAATTGCTTTCAAATAAAATACAAAAAGATACATCCTACTTAAAACTTGAATGATGCTCTCCCTGAGATAATCAATAACAATACCCACAAGCAGGGCAAATTTGGCCAATTTCACAATTGACATAATAAGTAAACATGTGCTTAAGGTGCAACAGAGAGGTGATGTGCAAACAATAAAAAAATTCCAAACATATGACAGACATAGGCGCCGAGGTTGTGCATTTAATCAAGTAAGCAGCACCACATTATTTAAGCGTGTTGGCTGATGTTCATTTTTAAGCCAATTTCGTGCATCCCTAGTACAGACTGAAGGGTCGTAGCACATTTTAAACCTTTTTCTCGTCTCCACAGCCCATAAAGTTCAGAGGCGACGTGCGCCTGAACGTGGAGGAGAAGAAGACCCGGTCGGCCAGAGAGGGCGACAGGAGGGACGTGAGGCTGCGTGGCCCAGGCGGCCCCGGCGGCCCCAGAGAGCGAATAGGAGGCGGCGGCGGACCCCGAGGCCCCCCCACCCGCGGAGGCATGGCACAGAAACCCAGCTTCGGCTCCGGGCGGGGCGCGGGGCCCAGCGAGGGCCGCTACTCCGCCCAGCGCCAGTGAGGCGGCCGGGAATCCAAACCTGAGTTACATTACTACTTGGAGTGGTTTTTGATTTCCTGCAGCAGAAACCAATTGGACAAACCTAAAATGTAACAAAAAAACCTTCTTTACGAAGCACGCAGGAGGAAAACTGAGCGGGAAGTATTACGTTCAAGTCAGAATTTGGGTTTCAACACATACGCCTTGATCTCTGACTTGTTTCCTGCTCATTTTTTCTCCAAAATGCAACATGTAAAAGTATTCTGAAGGGATTTCTGTTAGTAATTGACGCAGGTTTGGTCGAGAGCTTTCACGTCAAATCACGCCAGCTCCTGCTGAGTTAACAGCCAGTCTCGACGTCTGTCTCTCATGAAGACGGCTGCTGCTCCTCCCTCCCCCCACCTCATCTTCTTCTTTCTCACCTGCTGCTTTTCGTGTCCCTCTGAGGAACCCAGAATGTCACTCCTTTCTTTCTTTTTTTTTTTTTTTTTAAACCATCTCTTCCTCCTTTGTCTCCTCTACCAACACGTATTATCTGGAGTTTTTTTTTTTGTCATCTGTTTTTGTTTTGTTTTTCATGCTGAACTTGAATTTATTAAGAAACAAATCGAAACACGCAAACACATGAAAAAAAAGGGTAAATACTACTTGAATTGGGGATTAAAAAACCCAGAGGTTAGGTTTTTTTTCGCGTTCTCTCTCCCTGTTTCTTAAAGGAACGTGTACTTTACTGCTTGGGCAATCCTGTGTATTGCTGCCACCGTTGTATCTAGCGATGGATCTGTCTTATCTTTTTATTCTATCAGGTCAAGAGCTGAACTGTAAGTGGTTTTATTTGAGTAATGTTGGCTTGTAATATGTGGATTCACGGACGCATCTGAATGGAGCATGTATCAAACCATGTATCAAATCCTGTTAGGCTTCTACTACCGATGCACTTCATTTGTCATCATGTTTAAAACGAGCTCACCTGCCGATGAGAGAACTAAATTAAAAGTGATTTACTGTTTTAAACCTTTTGGTCTGTTGATCTTGTTTTTAACTGACTGTGACCAGAAACGTCTTCAGCTACTGGACAAAATGTGACTGCAACAAGAGCATCAAACTGTCAAAGCTGACAGATGCGTGTTTCTTTCCTATTTGTGCTCAAATATTTAGTATGATGAGGACAAATACCAAAACATTTGATACAATCAGAACAAATGTTTAAGACTTTTTGTGACACTCTGTACGTCTAAAACAGTTTTTAGATTACATTAAACCTTAGGTTAAAGAAGGAAAAAATATTGTGAAATATCTTTTTTACACTGTTGGCTTTGATATTTTTTCATAATTTCATAGAAACTACAGGATCAATCAAGAATTTATTTAGTGTACTAGATACAGTCATAAACTAGGACTGCAAGCAGTACTGAACGGGCCCTCGCAGTACACGTGGGTCAGGGCATGCTGCCATCGGGGTGTGCGCGTTACAGGGGCCAGTCTATACCACCCCTTAGAATTTCATTGCCTTAAGTGTTATAGTGTGGCCATATATGAAATATTTCTGCCACCTAGGGGCCGATCAATAAAACCTTAAAGGGTTATCCTCAAGAGGGCATTGACAATAATTGTAACTGATAACTATTGTAACTAATTGTAACTAACTTAACTGATATGTATAAGTTAGAAGAGGCAGGTAGCAATGGTGGAAAGTAACTATGTACATTTACTCAAGTACTGGACTTGAAGTACAATTTTGAGGTACTTTTATGTACATTTTATGTAACGTTATACTTCTACTCCACTACATTTGGTCAAGTCTTGGTACAAACTTTCAAATCTAGATTAAGAAAATTATTTTTTAACTTTAAATGAATTTTATATAAAGTCAGGATATTTTGTTAATTAAATGTTTTCCATAAGAAATGTTTTTTGCTGCCAAACCCCAGATATATCCGTATTATCAATAAGAAGTTACAAATTCTGATCATTTAAGAGGGTCAGATCTGACTGGGACTTTGGATTGGGCCTGGGCCACCTCAAAACCCACAACCTCCAAAACAGACCATGTCAAACAAAAATGAAGCAAAGTGATTGATTTTTCTTTGTACAAACATTTTATTGGCATTGAGGAAGGAATCATCACAAAAACATACAGGTAACTTTAATACCATACAGGTAACTGTTAAGAACTGTGCTGATTAATGTAGAGGTTATAAGTGGGGAGGAGTCGGGCAGCCACCAGCAGGTAGATTCAGTTATGTAGCTGCAGACTGTAAGTTAACTACAGTATGAAGTTATTATGAGAAATATTAATCCAGGAGAGGTTTTCAAAAGCATCCTGTGCCTGCGTGTCCTGTTAAAGCAATTCTCAAAATCCATTAAAAATCAGCTTGATTCAGAAGTATATTGCAGATTTCTGTCTGAATATGTTTGTATTTTTCCTTCTCTCTTAGAGAAACAATGTTTTACCTCTTTTTTTTTTTTTTACAGTTCCTCTTTCCTTAGATGTTGCTTCCACCTGATCCTGAACCTTGCATTTTATTCCAGCTCATTCCTTATTGTTACGTTACCTCCCTGCATGGGATGTAAATTATACATCAGACAGATTTCCTCTCACGGCAGTTTAAGGCCTTTGACTTTACATGCTCTTCAAATTAGCATTCAGCAGCCGAGTGCTGACCAGCAGCAGGGTCACTGTTCTGTAACTGACACTGACCTCTGACCTCTCTGCGGAGGCAGCCGGCAGAGAAGACTGATTCCTCCCTGGAGGATCAATACGGTACCAGAAAAAGAGACGAACGGCTTCAATAAATCAATGAGGCCCGTTTTAATGTGATGGTGTTTCTGCAGAGGCTGCCAGGTTACAGAGTGATGTCGTGCTGCGTTCAGGAGCTGAAGCACTATTTCTCTAAAACGGCTTTTACATGTCCTATCATGAGCTCATGATTCTGCTGAACTTTTGCTTAGTTGTGTGCATAGAGTGCAATGAACATCTCTTTGATTAGGTCTGCAAAAAGTTAGAATAAACAGTTAATTATGACACCAAACTTCACTTATATTCTGACTTTTACCTCAATGCAGCAGTTAGAAATACATGCAAGAAGCCTACATACGTAAAAACTTAACTTTCTTGATTTCTACTCCTGCTGCACTTACTTAATGTACTTACATGATAGTATATAACTAGCTGAAAGTGATAGTTTAGAGAGATTGATTTAAATATATATAATAGTGCGAGGTATGCATTTATTTTTTCAGCAAGAAGCACCAAAATCTTACAAGAATCACACTTTCACAACTTTATTATTCTATTCTTGTGTCCTACTTTTGCTGCTGTGATATTTCAGTTCATCTTCAAGTGAAATCAGCCTTGTAACAGCCATTAAAAATGCATTTAGTAAATAAATGTATGCACAAATAAATGGCCAATAAATGATCTTTAATTTGTATATAATTTACATTTTCCACTGCTTAAAAATGTAATTGTGCAAGCAGTGCATGCTTTGCAGCTCAGGTTGAATCAAGACTTAACAGATATGCATAATATTTTCCATTTATTCACAGTTATTTTATCTTTGCATGAAATTGAGTCTCATGATGCTTTAAATATTGGATCAGCGTTGACATCAAAATGCGGTTTATCAATTACCGTGTCTAGGTTGTTATGAAGAATAAATAATACTGCCTGGGCTCCTTATAACTGGTGATAGTTAGATCCAAAACCTCAATTTTTTGCCTCGTACTCCAGTTTTTATGAACTTTGTATCACACTAGAGGCCAGGATTGGTGGGTTAAGGATGCCAAATGTTTTTTTATTGTTACATTGATCAAATCTTATGTAACTGATACATCTTATTGAATAAGATCTCAGATTTAAATGGGAGCAAAACTGTTTCCAGCTTATCTTCTCCAGGTTAATATTCTGCTAACACACATCTTTCTACTGTGTTTCGGTCAAGTTAAAAAAAATCATAAATATTATCCTGTTAACCCTGAACCCAACCCTTCACCTCAAGCCATGTTATATTAAGTGAATTCACAGCTTTGGAGCATCTTCTTCAGCTTCCCATTGAGTGGAGTATGACCCTGTTTAAATCTGCTCTGGGTCTGTGCATGTCACCTCTCTCTCTCTCTACTTCCAGCTGTCTGATACATCTGAAATGAGCCACACTCATCTCAGTAGGTGGCTCATATACAGTGAAAGCTGAATAATGATTCGAGCTCGGCTCTGTTAGTAAAGCAGACACGTCTCGGCTCATGTAGGACCCACTAAAATCCTGATTTCCCGAGCTTAATAGCCCCTAAGGCCATGTTTTAAGTGATACTCCTTCATGGGATGGCTGCACATCCAATAATGACAGTGTATGAATACAGAATCAGCCAGGCCAAAGGCTGTTTAAGACGCTGCCATGGAGAACAGATCAGGTTTTTACCATTTCAGATAAAGTTTCAGCTCTCAGCCCACTCTGTGTGAGAGTTTAGAGACAGCCTGGAGACGAATGAGGGGTTCAATCCTCTGCTTTCAACTCTTCATCTGCAGTGGTGGAATGTTACTAATTACATTTACTCAAGTACTGTAAGTACGATTTTAAGATACTTATACTTGACTTGAGTATTTCAATTTATGTAGCAAAACTAAACATGAAAAAACGTATTCAATTAAAAACCATTATGCATATTTAGATGCATTATTAAGCCACATAGCAGTATATTAAGCAGTGCTATTTACATGAATGCATTTATAATCATAATCCAATAATATATTTGGAATATGTATATGTTTTTTAAATACATTTTTTTGCTGATACTTTTGTACTTTACAGGTACTAGGTTTTGAAGGCAGTATTTTTACTTGTGCTGGAGTAATTTCACAGTGTGGTATTAGTACTTTTACTTCAGTAAAGGATCTGAATACTTCTTCTGTCCTTCAACCAACCGTATCAAATTACATCAGATGATTGAATGGGTGTTATCAGGAGTTATCAGACAATAAAAATGGGTAAGTGTGAGTCTGCTCCACCTGCTGGCAGGTTAAGACGGTCATTATCAGCATTCGATGGCTTCCTGCTGAAGATAAAGCAGTCCGTTTAGTTAAAAGGCTGCAGTTTCGGTCGGTTTAGGCTACAAAACCACTTCTAAGGTTAGGGCACAAAAGTTTCTGCTAACGTGATAAAATGTAATTTATAAAGGAAATATATGCGCGTAAAGAACCCTGGTCTCCTGGGCGAAAGTCCTGGTTCGTTTGACCCCCTGCTGAACCTACATGTTAAATGTATGGAGAAACCGGTGAAGTATTCAGCTTTACTCCAGGTAGTAGCAGTACGATTGCTATAAGAGAAGGTGAAACAACACACGCTAATACAGCAGCCCAGTCAACGGGCTGATAACAACCTGGCCTACTGGTCTACCAGCAGGTGGAGCAGAACCCTTCTTGTGAATACAGGACCATACCTGCTGTATTCAATCGTCTGATAACATTCGAAAGAAATCTCTGATGACTAACATGAGAGATTCGCTCAATCTTTAATCTTAAATTGATCTGAATGAAAGCAACAGTTTCACTTTCTCCACCACCTGACCTCTCACTTTATTTGCTGTGTGATGCTGGGAAGATGTGCATTGAGTTTTATTTGATGTTATATGATTCATTGTAGAGCTTGAAGTTGCCAGCTTTTTTCATTTCTTATTAACCAGGTTGTTCCATTTTTTTAAAGTTTGCAGTTCTCTTTCATAATAGACACTCACTCACTATTACTCAGAGAACCGGGGTTATGTTAATAATCTAAAGTTATGTTTCCATAAAGTGAGCAACACAGGTGAATCCAGTGTGTGTGTGTGTGTGTGTGTGTGTTCAGCTTCTCTCACATGCACTCTCTCAGGACTTGGATTTCCTCTCCTCCACTGACTTCATTTGAACTCAGGATGAACTGAAAGTGTAGAGGACGGAGCCCGGAGCTCGCTGAAGGTGTTGGTGCGTGTTCAGTGCAGTTCATAAAAACATACTGTATCTGACAACAAATACACCAAACAATATTTATACTTAAAGAAACAACGCTTAATAAAGAAGAAGACAGATTTTTAATGTAATAATGCAAAGTCACTCCATATAATAATAATGTTGGTTAGTTAAAGGTTCTGGTTCTCGCTTGAAGACACATGACACACAATGAACTCATTAATGTTGCCGGCTTTGAGCCTGTGACCTAACTAATAGTTACAGTAGCTTATATACGAACCCACACTGTGTATTCAGTGTGAGTGCAGCGTCCTGCTGTGAACAGACACATTATTAGTATTCGTGGCTTCCAGCCTGTTCTGGTCCAGCTGGCAGCAAGACCCAATACAGCATCCAGTACAGACGGTGGAAAATAATACACATAAAGAACAGGCCTTTTTTCTTTAAATCCATTCTTGGGAGAAAGGGAAAAAAAGTTTTAGTTTGTTTTACATTATTGAATTACTTTCTTTTTGTTCTCTATTATCTTCACCTCAAGTTTCACTTTTGACCAAATGGTTTTATACTTAATATCTATTTCTCAGGTCCTCTTACACCCCTTTCTGACCAACATGAACCTAGTTCTGGTGCTGTTTCACAGTTGGTTCAACATGCAAACCATTTAAGAAGCTTTTTGCTTTTCCTCAGGTTCAAGAGCCACGTCATTACGTCACTGTATACACACTGTATTGCCAACTTCGAGCATAAAAGCACACAAAACATTATAGATAATTTCACATCCATAGTGAAGCTCTGTTTTTAATAATTGCTGTCACAACATTTCCGTTTGTCTTGTTGGGGTTTTATATAGAGACCTCACACGTTCGGCTCCAACCTGAAACACATCAGACAGTTGCTTTAACATTTAAAAAACTCTCAGACAGTGTACACAGAATTTGTTTGGCTGAAATAATATTGAAATCCCTTTTGTTCTCCAGGTTTTGGGAGAAAGTAAAACAAATGTTTAGTTCGTTTCCTATGACTGAATATAAAAGACATTACTGAATTACTTTCTTTCCTCCACCTCGAGTTTCACATTTTTGGCCAGAAGTTTTTGTAGTAAATATTAAGTTTTCATCATTTCATACCCATACTACAGTTACTGTAACATTTAAACGCTCTCTTTGTGAGTTTCACTTGAAGAAATGGTGCAAATGTCACATTGACTCCTCTTGTTTCTAATTAAGGTTCATTCATCACCACTTGTGATTCTCGTGGCCTTTTAATGTCATTAAGCGTCTTGTTAGCGCTGTTTGATCAGGTGCAGCGACTCTCTGAACACTGACTAACTTTTAGAAGCAGGCAGATTATATGAAGAGGATTAAGGATCTCCTGTTGCAAGTTTAAAAAAAAATTCATAATGTTCATGAAGCTTTTTGCTTGCTTTGTTTCTTGTGCTTTTCTGTGAAACATTTCATGCTGCTATCCTGCCCAGCCTCTCCTGAAAAATATTCTGAATCTCATTGGGATTTGCTCCTGGTAAAATAAAGGTAAAAATAATTAAAAAACAAAAACACATTTGTCAAAACAGCATATCATGCATTTTATTTCTTATAACCTCATGAGCAAATATCAATTATTGCCTGTTCTTTTTAAAGAAAAAAGTTGGTCTCCAGCAGCAGGTACATAACTTACAAAACCACTTCGTCAGTTCGTAATGTTCCAAATGTATAACTATGATTTTAATACAATTCAATATTTTGGTCTGTTGTCAGCCATCATACTCTAAGCTACTTGAAGTGAAGCTGAATGTTTTAACTGTTTATCCATAGTTTTAGCAAAACTATTTAATTAATTTCTTCCTTTATTTGTAACCAAATATTAGAACGGATTAGTAAGTACTTTTGCTTCTGCTATTTTTTAAAAAGAAAACTTTTAGGTATATATTTCAGATGTTGAGTTATCCATTACTCGTAGCTACTTTTTTCACTATTACTTTAAGCTTTCTATTTCAGTGGTTTATCTATTACGTTTGGGTTAATATATGAAATCTTCAGTAGCTATTTCAGAAGATAATCCATCACTTTTAGCTGACTGGCCTATTTCATCCACTTTACGATTACTTTACCCGAATAATTTCAAACATGTATCCATTCTTTTTTGCAATATATTTGAAATGTTTGGTACTTTACGATATCTATTTTTAACTGCTTCTCCATTAATATGAGCTAATTATTTGAACTATTACATCACTCATTTTTATTAATGTTGCCTGTTTGGAGGAGCTGGACGTTGTGGCTGGGGAGAGGGACGTCTGGAATGCCCGCTTAACCTGCTGCCCCTACGACCCGGCCCAGGGTAAGCCGATGAAAATGGATGGATGGATGGATGTTTAAACTTTGGTGAAAACGAGGTAATTTTGGAAGCTGCTCATTGTTCTGACAAGTCATTAATCAGAGGCAAAAATATTGATGGGTCGTCAATTTTTTTTTTTACATGCACTCCTGTAACTATTAGTGTTCAGGTGTTACAGCTGACTTAATTTATGTATGTAGCATTTTAATAAAATATTATCTTCAAGAAGTAGCCTTCTCCTGGTTTTGATTTACTGGTCTAGGGTACATCAGATAATAAAGCAACACATCAGTTGGAATCGTTTTTTGTTCAAAATAAGTCGAGAATAAGAATGAATATGATATGATATGAATGAATAAGAGAAAAATACTGAATTGAGTTAAATGAACATTTAACAAGTCAAGTGAGACAAAGACATGATAAATGTCTGTAACTTCTGGATAAAGTGAAGGCAGGACAAAGACTTTCTAAAGGGAAAAGTACAATTAAACAAAAAGAAATGAAAAAAAAAAGTAAATGAAGATCACACACTGTTGAGACGTGACTCGTCACAGGGATGTCAGACAATAAAGACGCCCTACAGAGAGGATTTATTTGCAATTTTTAATACTTTTTCTTTAATGATTACACAGATCCTTGAGTCGAGTAACAGAAAGCAGAAGATCCAACTCCAACAACCTTGACAATGTTCAAAAACAGGTAAAGAGATTTTTGTTCAGAAAACCTTTAATCGTTAATAGAATTAGTAGTATGACATATTTCAATAAATATTTAGATATATACAGATACAGCAGAAACGGTACATTCTTTTTTTCTCTTCAAATTGCTTCACATTTTTTGTACAAGCCAAAATATCTGCCATTGTATTTATATTCATGCAAAATATTGTTTCTCAGATTAATGAAAAATAAAAAGGATTTGCTGAACTTTTCTTTTTTTTTCATCCTGCTTTTTGATGTGCACTCTCAGATTATAAGCATCGTAATGAGCATCGTAATCTTTGCAAATTAAAAGGGTGCACTTTGTGCCAATACACAATAGAAGCAAGTAAAGCAAAAATTAAGGCCATTCCAACTTGTGCAAATAAAATAAATAAATAAATATAATAATCATAATAATAATAATGTTTTTTTCCTTTAGTTCACAGCAGTTCAGGAGTCACTGTATTTTTCCTTCTCCCTCAGGGCATCGGATTGTACAATACATACAATAAAATACAAGAGAATCGAACGAAACCCCAATAAAATCATTAATCATCGACAAATCAAACCATGCTACTTTAAAATCCAGTTCAGAACCTAAGGATTTATAAACTTCCAAAAACACGTCTTTCATTTTTCAGTCCGTATGCATCACATCGCAGCGTAATGCAATATAAACCCAGTATCTATCTCATGTTATGAACCCCTCCCTCCCCCGACCCTTTACAGTATAACAATGATTAATACAATGATGTGAGGCCTATGACGAAGCTCTAAAAGGACTATGATACACACAACACCCACGCCTGAGGAAAGGGGATGAATCATGTAAAAATGGTAGTTGAATGAATGCATGATATGCTTATAGGTCCTCGTTTCTTAGTTGCATATTCAACCCCCATATGGCACGAGAAGATATGTATGTACGCTGTTGGCAAAGAGGCTGATGGACAGAAGTGCGTCTGACTTGTTCCAGATGCAGTGTCTATGGCACCGAAGGAAAAAAAACAAAACATGAATCATCCTAATTAGACTGAGCCTGCTGACGAGTCGGGTTCAGGCCATGATCACAGAGGAGGTTATCCACAGAACTAAAGGTGTTTTTAATTATTAATGTCCCTCTGGAGCCCTAAAGGGGCCTGAAATGGTGCTGGTTTATATTTGCAATTACAATGTCAAAAAAATCTTCACTTCATGCTTAGCAACTTTTTATTTTGGCATTTGCAATAAAATTTTAAGTGACTACCTCAGCGTCCCCAAAGCTGCATAAAAAGGTAATTTTCTCCTGATAGCAAGTTCATTTACTTTAATTCTTAATAAAACAAAAGGCTGATATCTAAAAAATAATAACATAAGTTATCACAAGCTAAACAACGACTATAAGTAAACTGCCTTTACTTTTCTTGTGATAACAGGTTGATTAACTCAAGCATTGTTATCTCAAGAAAATGAAATAATTAACCTGTGATCTAAAGATAAGTTCTGCACTTGTTTGAACAAATTAAGAAAAAAAATCATGTTTTGGGACAGATTTGTGTATCAATAAATCAGAATGAAAAACTTTTTTTTTTAACTTGTATTAACTACATACAGTAAATAAAACTTTCTCGCCTTCAACAAAGTAAAGCGAAGTGGTTTTACTACATTGTTTCTTTGTACATAAACGAGTGGATGATGCCTGCAAGATAATTGTAGTTTTTTGTGTAATTTGGCCCACAAAGAAAGATATCTAAATGTTGCATACAAATTTCCTATCAATCAAGCTAAGGATGAAGCTTTCCTGACTAGTTTGGAAGGGCCGAACTTCAGTCTTGACATGACACACTCACTTTACAACAGGGTATGTCCCTGCAATAACCTCCAGTGTAACTTACTTTAACTTTGAAAGCATGATGTTTTCCACAGCCAAACCAAGTAGTTTTGTCCCTTACTATTCAAACCTAGCTATGTAGTTTATGTCCCTAAACCTAAACAAACTGTGGCCGTTTAGAGGGCGTGTCTTGTAGATAAACCTACTTGGACTAGCTAAGCCTACTCATATATTTTGCTACATTTTCTCTACATTTGTAAGCAAAAGATCTACTCTAAAAATCTGGAACCTGCGTACGAAATTCAAAGCAATTTAATTTATTTATGGGTTTTGTTTGGATGCCATGAAGCTGCATCAGAAACAACACCTAGAGTTGCTTTTGGGTACGTAAATATGCAGCTACCTGATTAGTTTCAGCTAACCTACAGTCTAAGAATGATAAAACAAATATTGTTCTATCACGAGAAGTTAAAGATTCCTCCGTGAGCTCGCAACAAAGAGGATTTATGAGTCTTATGTCCTTTCAGGCTTTTGTAAATTTTTCTTTGTCCAAATTTGCCTAAATCATCCAAAATAAAGCTGCATACGTCGTCATATACATCTATCTGCTGAAATGAAATCATTACAAAATAAAAGCATCCTTGTGATCATGGCCTTGAAAGGTTTTACATCACTGTATCTGGGAGTGAATTACTGAAGTAAATGCATAGTTTAGCGATGAAGCGTATTCTATGGCACTTCTACTTGGACACGTTGGAAAGCGAACAGCAGGATGTTTGTGCGTGGCGTAGCCCTTCGGATCAGTCTTACACCCTCTGAAATATCTGGAGAAGTATTAAATGTATGATCTACTATCGCACATGTTGACAAAATGGTCAGATCCTTGTTATTTTTACTTGTAAAACACGTTCAACAAGTAAAAACTGTGTAAATATAAAGGACATATGGATGAATGGACAGGTGGGTGACTTATCAAATAAAAGCTTTCTTTAAGAAAATAAAGAATGAAGAGGGAAAATGCATAAATGTTTCATATCAAAATATGCCTATATATTTATATATTATACTTTTATTTATATATCTGAAGATAATCTGGCCAACCCCAATACTGCATCTGGCAATCATAATAAAAAGACAAACTGTATATATGATATCACATCCTGTAACAAATCTTTAACATTTTTTCCCCCCCACAACAGCAGCAAAAGGCAATGATAAGTACGTCAAACACAGGAAAGTAAAAACATATCTTTGGTTTTGCTTCAAAACCAAGTTGGACCGGGGCTTAAACATTTTGACTCGGAGGAGTTTTTACAGAGATCACCACATTTTTCCATGTATGTGATGCTTTTGGTTGACAAGTCAAAAATAAAACACCTTACTTTGATTGTGAATATAAATATGGATGTATTTGAAAACACCTACTTATTTAGCAAAACATACTGATTTGGCCAAAATGCATGAATGATTAAAAAACAACAACATTTTATTGGGACATAAATTGTATATAAATGCCAATTTTTTTTTGTTTTGTTGGCATACTTCCTTCACCTTCTTTGTGCCCAATTACAGGCATTAAACACAGCCAGGTATGACCTATTTTTTTTTTTTTATCGTCTTGTATTTTGTCCACTTCTGTTTTTGTGGACATAAGCATGAACCACAGTAGTGCTGGTTTGCTAGTAGCCACGATATTATTTACTTCTGCTTTTCAAAACGTGCACATGAATGCCGCACCATGAAAGTCTTTGTTTGCAATAGTTTAAATTTCACAATAAAAGTCCAGTCGATCATTGCATTTTAAACTGTGGACTCTAAATGACTGATCTGATATTCTGCACAGACATGATGCTCAAACAGTTGCAGTGGCTCACTGAGAGTGTGGTGAAGGAATAGTTTCACATTTTGTAAAAAATTATATTATAATTATTCACTTTCTTTCCAGAAGTTAGATGAAAAGTTCAATACTAATCTTGAGTGCGTTTCCGTATTATGGATTGTTGAAGTTTTGCTACATTTTGGAAAATGTCTCTTTCATCCCGTCTTACATTAAAACTTCTCTTTGAATTTCTGTCACTTGTGAAATAAAGAAGCACTTTGGGATTTTTAAAATAAATAATAAAGAGTATGAAACAACTCCAGAAAATACTTTTATCTACTAGAATTTCTGTCTGGCTCAGAGGTTTGCTGCTGATTTCTACAACCAAACATTCCTTCATATGCACTCTGTGATTACCCAGGACAGGTCGCCTCTTCATTACTGTGTTTTTATCACTTTATCTTCTCCATTATATCCATATTCACCAATAAAGAGTGTTCAGCAGTTAGCATTGGGATGAATGAGCCAGAAAACTCACAAAAAGGTGGCGTTTTTTTGCTGAAAGAAATAAGAAAATCATATTTGCATATACTGGTCATTGCATAGAGAAGCCTGGTGCAAAGTAAAAGAGAAAAAAACATCAATCAAACCAAATGACCTGCAGAATGATCAAATCCCGTCCAACATGGCTCTGGCAAAATAAATCGTGTTTTTATACTCTGTTTGCTCGATGATGTAGCTTTTCACAGGTGATGATGCTCACAGCTACAGTCGGTGCGTGTGGATGAGATGGAAATACAGTTAATTAAGGTATAACAGGTGCTATAATCTGTTTAATTTACTACATATGTCCTCTCAGCTGGGGAAGGGTGGGGTGTCACATTAAGGCGGGGTCAAAGCAAGGAAGCACTAATAAGATGTAAACATATCTGTGGTTCAGTTCAACGAGGAAAGCAAACGAGGATCTGCGTTTTTACTCTGTACAGGATCGATTCGCTCCAGTTGATGAGAACAAACGAATATCTCAGGGATTTAATAAAAACAAACCCTGAAGAAGCCAGTGAGGAGACGCCACTCGACGTCAAACCGTCCACCTTCCTCTTGACGAAAAGGTTGGAGCTGCAGAGCGCCGCACGGCCACGAGCAACATGTTTACTTGGCACATAAATCAAGATACAAACCCAAAAAACAACAAATGCAATATGAAATAACTTAAGGACCGGTAGAGGAACACGTTGACCACAGATAGATGAGATTTTTTTGTCTCAAAATCTTCAGCACTGCTCGTAGTGTTTCTTTATATATTTTTTTTTTCTTTTTGTCCAGTCGTATGATTGACAGCGGCAGCAGCGAACCTCAAGTGTCTCTGCAGTTGGAGGTTTCGTGGTGTTGGCGGGGGAGGAAAAGCATTGAGGAGTGCTTGCAATACACGTTTGAAGCAAATCTAGATATATAGAATGCGTGATCCTTGCATCGCTTTATTTAATGGAAGCACCGATCCTCCTTCCTTTCCTTTTTTTTGGATGAAAAATCCCTCATTCCCAGATGCCCTTCTTTTGCAAATAAAGTTCTTTTTTTTCCATTTATGATAGATATATGAGTATATTACACTGATGTATGCTTCTCGCACGTCCCCCACCCGATCCCGACATCACTTTTTCATATAGAATTATATATCTGTCTTCACACAGAAAAGAAAACCCTAAAATCAAATACAAGACCCTTTACAAGACTCGCTCGTCTCCTTTCTCTCCAATCCGTCCACTCCCACACAGTTTGTTGGGCGTGCCTGCAAAAAGTCTGTGTTTTACTTTTTACTTTTTCATCTTTTCATTAATATATTGCCACATTCATATATCATGCATTTTACTGCATTGCTATTGCACTGGTCCGGATTATTCAGGAGGTGTGAAGAGCCGGAATGAGCAGGGGTTTGGGGGCAGGAGAGGAGAATAAAGGGGGGAAAGAAAGCAATAAATATTTCAAATAATGTCTAGTAGGAGTCAGGGAGGGTTTGAGGGAGGCGACGGCCACAAAAAGCAACTTATCCTCGACCAAAACAGTAAGAGGGTGAAGGAAGAGGACAAGGTAAGGAGGCATGGTTGGCGTGAAAAAAGGGGCAATGATATCTCCTATTGAAGTCACCTCTCTGTTTCCTTCTCTCGCTTTGTTTCTCTGCATTCTCCTCTTCGCACTGTTCTCGCCCTCCTCCTCCTGCTCCTCCTCCTCCTCCGCCTCTCGACTACTGCTTGTGGATGTCCTCGCTGCGGATGATCTTGTAAATGATCCAGTAGAAAATGTTAAAAATGAGGAAGACGAGCGGGAAGGCCACACGGGACACCGTGTCGATGCGTTTGGCCCGGCTGATGAACAGCTTCTTCATCTCCTCGATGCTCTTCTCGGGCGCGGCCGAGGCCGGGGCGTTGTTGTTGTTGCCCTTGATGGCCATGCCGTCTTTGGCCTGCAGGCAGGCGGGGCCCATGCCGTAGCCGGGGAAGCTGAAGCGCCCCTCACCTGTCTCATCCTCCTGCAACACAGGCCAAGACTCAGGCTGTTAGGAACCAGAGAAAGACGTTACTGTTGGAGGTGTGTGTGTTTGTGACTGAGAGTGTGTGTGTGTGTGTGTGTGAATTGAAGTGTGAAGGTGTTGGAGGTAAGAACATGCAGCTGTTGGAGGTGTGGGTGTGTGTGTGTGTGTGTGTGTGTGTGTGTGTCATCAAAGGTCAGTTTAATTTTCAGTTCAGTTAACCACAAAGAGATTAAGTAAACCAAATATTGCAAATGGAGTGAGGATGATAGTAAAATGTTTGAATGAATTTATGTACATATTCACATTAATTTCTGTTGCTGCATGCTTATTTATTTACTATAAAACTTCAAGTCTTTTCGTTAGTTTAATAAAGTCATTTAATGTTATTACCATGTCCTAGGGAAGTGTAACCAGAATGTGTGAACATGAGCTTCTCTCTCTCAAATCCAGAAACCAGAGAGGTAAAGTTCATCAGTGATGAAAACAAATAGTGACAGAAATTATAACTTCTCTTCATTCAAAAAAACAGTGCAGCTTTATTATGTGACACTGACAGTGTGTCACACAATACAGAAACATTGATATCATGATATTTATGATCCTGCTATTCAAACAGAGAGCAGAGTTTTCCAGTGGTCAGTTTGAGGCTGAGTGATTGTTTTTTCTCAACATGTTATGAAAGAACACTGAGCTGATTTGCTTTCTTCATGGTTAGTCAACCTTACTCAGGAGCTACTGGAATCAGAAGAGAAATGTAGAAGGTTGATTCTTTCTATACCAGCTCATCCTGTTCATGACAACAATTTACTCATTCACACCTACAAGAATTGATGCCTAGTTCGACCCACAGACACATCACAGATCTAGCAGGCTTAAAGTCTGGATCTGTCCGTGAGTCTGTCCTGCAGTTGAATTCAGTGAGAGAACGAGACACAGAGTGACAGGAAACCTCTAACAGCAGGAAAATACTGTATGTGTTACAACGCCGAACATATGTGTCAACAAAAACATCATCCTGTCTGTTGCTGGTCTGTCATGTAGTGTGTAAAACTAGCCTGGTCCCACTCCCAACTCATCAGATACCGACATTCTATGACAGCCCTCGGAGTGTGATACTGATGCACAAGGCTTTCAGTTGACTTTAATTTAACCCTTTGATGCACAACATGGGTCTAAAGTGACCCGACTGAGTTTTTATGTTCTATATCTTTGCAATAAATTAAATTTAATCATTGAGTATTCCAGGTTTTCCTCAATGAACTTGAAGAAAAACATTAACTTTTTTTTTTAGGTTTTCCTCAGTTAACTTGAGAAAAAATATTAACTTGAGAAAGAAGCATGAAGGGAAAAATGGAAATAATGATTTGTTGTAATAAAAAACCAAGATATTCAAAGAATACTTTGAATATTCAATCATGACATAAATGGATTTCAAAAGATAGAGCAAAGAAACACACAGACAATTTGAAATAACACGACAAATGAATGTTGGTCTTTTTTGACCCATGTTGTGCATCAAAGGGTTAAACCTATCCCCAACAGTATTATACTTATAGTGAATTAAGTAATATACGTGCTGTGAAGCTTCGTTCAGAACTAGAAGGAGGGGAGGTGGATGGACGTGAAATCAAGTCTTACAGAGTCTGTGAAACTGAGTCTATGTGTTTATTTGGAGTCGATATGCATTAACCTGTTCTTTTACCCTAAAGTTAACCATTTTCTGTGAACACAGGCGTTTATTTTGAAAAGCCACTACGCATACAACTAATGGAGAGTGACACTGTCCTTGAATTGAAGCTGTATCAGTATCACACACTGAGGGCTGAGACAAAGTGTTGGTGTCTGACGGATGAGAATGCGTTACAGAAACACAATGACTTCTAGACTCCAAATTACAAGACACCAGGACACGAAGTGTGAATGGTACATCGATCAGATGACGATCAAAGTGGTGCAGTATGAACACAGCACTACAGTGACCAACTAACCAAACATTTATTTGCAGTGTGGAGCACCAGGAGCAGCATGCAGACATGAGGAGAACTAATAACTCCACACAGAAATCACACAAATGTTGGAATCACACATTATGGGCTGAACATTGATCACGCAGCTTGTATCTCGCCTCTGTAAAAGTCATCGATACAAGATGAAGCCGAACAGCGTCTGTGTTTATCTCACTGGTCATAGGATCAAAGGGGGGGAGTCGAGGTGACTGAATGGATTTGATTGATTGACATGCCCCCGTAGTCAAGGTCACGGCGCGTGTTCGGCATTTTCACCCGAGCACGGTGAGATATTGAAAATCCTATCTGCACCGTCACACTGCCTTTTCATTACAGGAGACACAATGACTTCCTTATCTGGTTCAGAGACTCCAACACAAACACTGCGATGGGCTGAGAGCGGTGTGTGAGTGTGTGTGGAAACTAAACTAGGAAAATAACAGGCGCTTCAAAGTGCCCTTCAAAAAAAGTTAAAACAACACCCGTGAAATTAAAAATTTAGCAGAGAAAGAGCCCTGCAATGATTAGGAGTCGTCTTTGTTTGGATTCACATTTTTTGATAAAAAGACGATGTCAAAAAATTCATGCATGACTTGTGTTTCCCTGTGGGGAAAGCCTATCAGCAGCAGGGGATCTTCACAATGCATTCTGGGTAAGAAAAAAAGGAGCATTTTGGTGATCAGAAAACAAGCAGGAGTGCAGCCTGAAGCAGGAGGAACTGTTGGCAGCAGGAGAACTTAACGACTGAAGCAAAACCTCTGCAGCAACAACAAATCAAGCAGCCAGTAAAACAAGGCGGCTCTCCTCTTACACCAGCCTCTAGTTTCTCCAGCAGTGGGAACAAGGCAAAAAAAAAATAGTAGTAAAATAATAAAGTATCGTATAAATAATTAAATATAATCGTAGAAATAGTCAGTTAACCAATAATTGCCTCTATACGTCAATATAGGGACAGAAAATCGGTTAGAAATGGTCCTAAAGTGGGCACAGGGGGAGAAATATTTTATCTTTGTGTGTCTGTTGGTGCATGTAGCCTTTGTGTGTGTATGTGCATGTATGTCAATGTGTGTATCTATAGATATATGTGTATGTGTGTTCGACCACCAGGCAGCGATCCATTTTTAGCGCCCCATGTCCCTGTTCTGTCCTTGCATCCACACCAAGCCATCTATTACTGTTAATACATGTACACACACACACACACACACACACACACACACACACACACACACTGGGTGTCTTACACATTAGCCACGATGCTAACCGACCTCTGCCCGTCCTTCAGTGACGCTGCTAAACTATTACAGATGCTCTGCTTTATTCTCCCTGCCATGTGATTAATGTGGAGGGCGGAGGGACGTGAGGGGGAGGCGCAATGAGGAGGGCGATGGAGGGAGAGAGGAGGAGACGTGATGAGGGAAAGAAAGAGAGAGGAGGAGGAGGAGAACAATAAGGGATGAAAGGAGGAAGCCCTGCAGCCTGACAGACACTGTTTGAGTCAGAAGACCCCGGACTGAAGCTGAACCTGTGCCCTTGGACGGCCCAGGTGATTCATTACATTCATGCCTAATTACTAATTTTCTCCATTAACACTGCAAGGACCGGGCCTGTACAGTTTATAGACGGACAGATGGATGGATGAATGGATGAAGAGAAGGACGGAGGAGATAAACAGAAGCTTTGCCCTTTGGGTTGGACAAGAGAGGCGATTTATGGCCTTGCTTTAGGATGCAACTCACTCCTCTTTCCCTCTTTTCTTTCACAGTCGTTTCTTCTCTATCATTCTCCTCCTGTCCTCCTTATTTGCAAACCGTACGGCCCTTGTTTTGCACAAAATGCTATATCGACAGCGATTAGCATTTCAAATGGAACACAACACATCACACACTCATTCAGACGGCAGAATTGGGTGGTATTACCAGGGTGTACCAGGGTATTTAAGAATCCCTACAGTAAGATTGATATGCTGCTATTTCAGTCTATTAAAAGTTGTCGTCATGCTGTTTATGTGTAATGCACAGCAGCTGCCACCAGAGGTCTCCAGGCAGCTGAGCTGAGGAACATGGCGACTTGCAGGACTTATAACTTTTTGGGTTTAATCCTGATGATACAGGGGTGCAAGCCAATAAGGACCAAGCTTCTTTTGTCCTATACCGTATATAAGCCGGTGAAATAATAACCCATGTCATGTGAGCTATTATGCGCAGCTTTTTATGACCCATAATGATGTTTGTGACCCCTAGTGGCTGTAGTAAATATGACAGGAGCAAAGAAATAAGTCATGTGACGTAGCATAAAGAGCGAAAAAGTCCGTGCAAGAGGTCAGGGTGGACAGATGGGTCAAAAAACACATGACTTTCACCCAGGAGAACGTTGTTAATGTCCTCCGTGAAACTAAAAGTCAACAATGTTATTTAAAGTTAATTTGTAATTTAACATGTAGTTTTGTCGCATTTACCTAAACAAGTAGTTTCGTTTAAGTGGTAAATAAGATGGTCATATTTTGTAAGATATTAAACAAATTGTTGTTTGAGGATACACTGAATTCTTACACTTGACTTGAAATGATTTCTGTGGGGGAGATAGTTGATTTTCACTAAAGACCAATGTATCTACCTGAATCTAATGGTACACACTGATGCATTTCCATGCTTTCATAATGGTTTTGCCAGGGTTTTTAGAGCAAGCAACGCTTAATAACAGCTTAACAACGGTGTTAGAATACTGTTGTACTGTCTCATTGGATCGACCGCTTTTTAAGCAAGAAATTTCTATGTTTGACATAATAACAGACAAATCAGTCAATCCGGGGGTCTGCACGGATTCAAATACCCTGGCATGTTTTTTGATTTGTTGTAATTTCGGTAATAAATAAATATTCTAAACAGGAAAAAATCCTTTTCAGAAAACAAAGCACTCTTAGAAACCAGTTTATATGAATGTACAAATAAATTGAACATTTTTCACGTGTCTTGGAAGTGATCTAGAGTTGGTGGAGCTGCTCATGACCTCAGTATTTCTAACAGCCTGGGTGCAGCCTTGGCCGTGGCTCTGGTGCTTCGTGACAGTGGGTCAGGGGTGGTCTCTGCCCCGTCACTGACACTTCATCCATCTTCTCGCCATAATGGGCTCAGCTGATATCAGAGCAGCTCCTCTTAAATGCACGGCTTCCACTTCCAAGTGCCTCAACATCATCTTGTCCTTCTGTAACGTGAACATTTGTCAAAACGAGAAAAAGGAATTGTCTTAAATTAGCATCAGGTATATATTTATGCTGAAACACAGCAGCAGCAAATTAGGTTTTCTTGCATTTGGGCTCTTTTTATTCACAATGCTTAGTGTAAAAGGGGTTTAAGATAAAACACGAGTGATTTAGGGAAAAGGAGGAAACATTTGATGAAAGAGAGGAAAGAAACCAGAAATAGAGAAATAAAAGGAGAATTAAAACAAAGCTGGAGAGAATGTAAGAAGCAGAGAATGGAAATTAGAAGCAACAAATTAAAGAAAAAAGGAAAATGTTGAGAAATATAAGGAAGAAAAGAGGAGAAGACTGAAATAAATGTGGAGGGAGGTTGAGAAAAATTGTCTGTGAACTGGAACCCGAACGATAGAGGGAGGAAAAGAGATGGAAGGGAGAGAAGGCAGGGAGAAGGGAAGAGAAAAAGAGAGCAAGAGGACCTCTTAGCTCACTCATCCATCATGCTTTCCTCTCCCGATTGAAGCATTTATATCTCTGCCTCTGCTGATGTGATTAATCGAGCAGATTAGCAGGAAGCAAAAAGCAAACTGCGTCAGGCCTGCTATCCTCCACCATCTCCTCTGCAAATATTACCCTTGGATACTTGTTTTAGAGACCCGCATTTACATAAAACACGATTCGGAAAGGTGTCAGCCCCAACTAACGCCGGCATCAGTCTCTCCTGAACGAGGCCCGAGGAGGAATTCCTCGGCTTGCGTTCCGCTTTATGATTTCCCCCCAGAAGCAATTCCAGCCGAGGAGTGGGGAAGGAAATATATTATAAATTTGCCTGTGCTGATCCATTTTCCGGTGGATTCATTTCAAGCCGTCCTCCACCCTTTCCCCCCTGTTCTCCCTTCTGCATCTCGCCTCGATTAAGGCCATTTGAAGCTTTTTAGGATGTTTCAGTATCAATATGTCAGCGGTGAGTGGATTCTGTGCAGCTGAGAGGAATGTCTGAGGAGATGTGAGCTTAGAAAATGTGCTTTTTTTTCCATTCACACTTCGACTTATAGAGATATTTAAAAACAGATACTATTTCTGCTGCAGCTGGTCAATTCTTAAAATAATTTTCTTTGCATTTGTAATATAAAGTAAGTTAGACTGATATCAGCTGGGATTTACTACACTTCACACCCTAGAATACGTCGAAGATTCATCCTGATTGGATTCCAGTTTATATTTGATCTATGAAACAACTGTGACAAACATTTGTGCACCCACTCATCCAGTGAAGAGGACCGAGGAGAGTATTTGGTCCCTCACCCTGTGCACAACTTTAGAACCCTTGTATAGAAAAGCCCCTGAACCTTCGTAAATGGCTGGATCGAGTACGGTAAATATGCTAAATTGTAGCCAAATTGTTCCGGGGATAGTCAGTGAAGTGAAACCTCTATGGTACATTTCTACTACTTGACAACTTCATTACTAATTTCCTTTCTCACTCTCTCTCACAAACCACAAACTCACACTGAGTTATTCCTAAAAGCAGCTACGCAACTGTTATAACAAACCAATATGCATCAAAATGTGTCAAACAAGTCAACAAACCAAGTTTGAAAAACACTTACAGGAACATATAAAACAAAACCCAGTGGCACCAAATATAGCAATATTTTACAGCTTATGCTAAATATCTCAAATAAGGCTTTCTGGGTTGTATTGTGCGGGTAGAGTAACAAGCTCGTTGTGCAGCACCAACAAACATGTATGTTTTCAGGAAGTGTATCAGATGATTGATCTCAGAGGCAAACATGTTACCAGATGAAACACTGCTGCGCCTTTTCATTTTAAAAGAGCAAAGGTGAAATATGAAAACTCCAACGGGAGCAAACAATGGTTTAACTTCATTACTCACTCATTCACTCAGTAAATCACTCAGTGGCTTTCACATTTATATGGCTCTGCTTTGGTGTAACCTGACATTGCCAGTCTGATTGTTACACAGAACCATCTGAGAAGACGTCATTGGAAATTGGCACACACAAAAAATACCTGCCATGTGACTGAGATGGATTTGCAATCTCGTGATCCCCCATTTCCCGTGTGGTCTCGTGTTATCACGAGACTCCAGCTGGTCCAAGGTAAGCTTTGCTCTTGTTCAGACAAAAAATAGGTGGATCTTAGTGTGGTTAGAAAAAAAAAATGGCCTTCAAGGTCAGAAGAATCCTCTATCACATCAGCTAATCTGCGTAGCATTTGATATATTTAGCCAAATATAAAAAACCTCATCAAAGTTAAAAGGTGCCCAGATTATATCGTCCATTAAAGATGAGAATATGAACAGAAAACATGAGTTTCATGTCTCAGCTTTTTTGACACATTGTTGTAAAACACAGTCTAGTAAATATGTTGTCTGTTGATTCTTTGCTATTTATTTACTTTTGTGGATTACATGACTTTTGTATTTGCATTTTTTGTATTTGTTGTAATTATTTGTTATTCAGGTGATATTTTTCTTTAAGATTTCTTTTATAAAACTCAGCATTCCAACTTGCTTCTATTTAAGCTGTTATAAAATATATAAATAACAAATAAAAAGACTATCCTATAAATATGAAAAAGGATGGAACCTATTGTTCTGTTTTACCAGGTAAATCAACTACTTCACTAATTAGCCTGTGTAGCTGTTTTAATAAGAAGTTACAGATTTAGGTTCTGAACAGAAATTAAGTTTCTGTAATAAAAGTAAATAAAAATATGAAAATTAAGGCAAAATGTCATCAATGTTGCTTTCAGAGCAGTTTTGCAGAGACTCCCAGCAGCGGTTGTGCATGTTAAACAAGATAAAAAGAGGCAATCTTGGAGGCAGACCAAGCTCTATTTGTTGATATTTTTGTGACATTTGAGTACAGTGCAGTCTTTGAATCCATGCCTGCTTTTCTCTCTCTCCTCCTTTTGTCTCCACTGGAGTCCCCGGTTGCATTAAAGCATGGTGTGTTAATGTCTCTCGCTCATCAAGCCGCTGACCTGGAATGATTATCCACATGATCTGCTGCACCGTTTCCTTTCTCTCTCTCTTCTTTCTCGTTCGGTTTCAGCATTTGATGTGAATAACATTTCGGGGACGCTGCGACACCTTTAGCTTCATGCATCAAATCTGATGTTTAAATGTCATCCAGGGTTCACTTCAGCTTAATGTAGGGTTAAATTTAGCCTTTTATGTTTGGATGGGCAGAATGAAAACAGTTTTGTGCTCTGAGCCTCCACAGAAACACAGCACCATAATCAACATAGCTGTATTCAGCAGATTGCTACACTGACTAAAATAATACTGAATTCCATTTAAAGTATCTTATAAATGTTTGTTACTGTCCACACATTCCACAAAAAGGCCAAACGCACATTGTTTAAATGTTGTTTTTATCGACATAAAGCTTAAAATATAAAGTATTAAATATAGTTTCTTCCTACAAGCGCTCAATAATTTGCTTAATAGAAGACTGGTCACTGTCGATTTTAGCAAATTTTACTCAAACTAGAGAGAATAATGTGGTTGCTGGGGACTGTTTTTCAGCAGAGGATTAATCCACAATTTGCGCTCTACTCAGTATTTGTAGCAGCAGGACAATGTGTGTTAGATTGTGTTAAATAAATTGCAGTGTGGCTCAATAATGTGTTTTAATAGTTGAACACTATAGACAAAAGAAGGAGATACATCAGGTTTAGGAGATATGGATCTGTGGTGTAGTGTTACATATCATCTTCCACTTGCACTTTTTCAATTTTATGAAAACTGACTTTTTGCAGTTGAAGGCCACATGAGACCACATGTGCAAGAGTATTTTAGAAAACTGTTTTCCTCCTTTGTTCTCAGAAAGAAAATAAATGCACACAATGGACTGTTTGCAAAAACACAGTGCTGTCAAGAGCATGACAAACCAACAGGTGGCGATACAACCCTGAAGCCATGTTGGCCAAAGAAGAAGAAAATGTTCGCCAATCAGAAGCCTAAAAGAAAAGCTATTACCAGAAGGCTATCAAGAGCATTGATCTCTTCAAACATTCATTCTGACCCATCAGAAGTGAAAGAGTTACTAAATGCTAACGTATCAACATGTAAAAAGTCATGTTAGCAGATGAAACCATGCCTTACTAACAAGATAACTTCGCATATTCTGATTTCACAAGAATTATCCCTGTAGGAGTTTTCTAAAAGATCTAAAATGTAGCTTGCTTCTGGACAAAATGCCAAAACACACAGAGAAAAGAGAAAACTACGTTTTAAGAAATACCCCTTTACATATGGACTAGGCTTAATTTTTTTTTTTAATGATACTATTTGTTTCTGCATGCTTCATATAATGTTGTTGCATGTCCATCATTGCACAAAATATTGCCTCACAGAGGGGATCAAGGTGCACACTCTGATTTTACAAAGAAAAAACTGCTGAGTTTCCCGCAAGATCAATTTCTAGTGACCTGAGATGCACTTTGCTTCCGGACGTAAAACACAACAAGCTTTCAGAAATATCTGTGTGCAGGTGGACTGGGCCGAATACAGTTTTGTTTTTAGTGATTGTATTTGTTTCTGCGTGCTTCACAGGATATTGTTGCACGTCTAAGATCATGCAGAAAAAGAGCTGAAGTACAGTATGGGTAAGGTCTTGAGTGCAGAAGGTCAACCCTTTGGAGTCTTGTAAGAACACGGAGAGCCTGATGAGAACTCGTGCTTTAACTAATCCAGTGGTTTTTAAGAGCATAATAAGGTTAAGAGGTCAAAGCAGCTCCTCGGCCAACAGGCAGGCACATAAATATGGATATTAACATAAAGATCTGCATGGTAATATGGTAATTTGGATCCAGCGAGTTATTTTCCCGACACAAGTGTCATCAAATGCAGAATGCATGCTGGATAAAAACAACGAGGGCTTCCACTCCGTCAATTAAGCCCTCCTCCCTCTTCTTCTTCTCTAATCAGGAAACAGTGAGTGTGTTGCACATCACTTCACAGCCGACCTGTCAATCAGGAGGTTGAGTTCAGCCCGCGGAGATCACTGATCGCCTCTTAATCCCCGCGCTCTCTTATCTGCCTTTGTTCTCTAAGCTGCCGAACAGCCTGTGAGATCAAGGCATTTAGAGCAAACCAGCATGTAGAACCCCCCCCCCTGCAGAAAAAAAGCCTAATCACAGCTAACGAGCTGATTATAGCTGATCAATCAGGAACTCAGTTTGCCTAATAAGGTGCTGTCATTCTTAAGCAGTTGGTGTTTTCAGTCGTGAGGGGCTCACATCCCAAATGAACTTTTCCCAGAAGGCCGAATCAGAGCCAGCTGCAGGGAGGAAACATCTCCACAATCCTTGCCTCTCTTATTTCTTTGTGTTGTTGAAGTGAAGGAGAAGTGGTCAGGCTTTAGTAGCTTTCTACCTCCAGGCTAAATGAATCCTGGTTTCATGTTTTTACTGTGATACTTGATGGGATTTCTCATGTTTTTGATGCATATGACATGAGTGACTGCACACAAATAAATTATTTTAACCAAAAGCCTTTCTTGATTTGAAAATCCTAATTTGCATTCTGCGTCGCCGGCCTTCACAAAGGCACTGGAGACGCACAGAAGACGGGGCTTGATTGAAATGGAGGCGAGAGGCAGTAATGTTCGACTTCCCTTTGATTTCTAAAGGGGGTTCTCTCTTTTTCAGTCTGGAGAGCTTGTCTGTGTTAAACAAGCGAGCTGCTGCCAGGCGGGCCTATCCTTCAAGGATGAGTGGCGCTATTGATCTGATCCCTCTGCAGTTGTTCCTCTCCCCCAGCAGGGGGGGATGTCACTCTGCCTCAGTGCTCAGAGGAGCAGGCTCCCCCTCCCTCTCCTCCTCCCTCTCACAGGGCTGCGGTATCTGTCTATTTGATGCCCTCTCGCTCTGTCTTTCTAATTAGACAGCCTTCTGGAGCAGGTAGCCTCAGTCCGATTGCTCCCGCTCTTTCCCTCTCCGTCTCGCTCTCTCCGGACTATCAGTGTCACTAACGAATCAATAAAGTATCAGGGCAGAAACCACAGAAATCAGCACAACTGGGACTACCCTGCTGCTGCTGCTGCAGCTATACCTGCACTGCAACGATAGCCTCAGCTGAAAGACGAGCCGAGGTGCAGGGACGTATTTGTGTCGAAGCAGGACTGCTGCTACTTCAATTCTGAATTACAAATCACCAAATTCCAGCCCGGCAATCAGATCGATCAGACTCTTTCCAAGAGCGCCTTGACTATGGCTTCCAGAAACGGCAGAAGTAGTTGTCCATCCTTCTAGTTTCCTTCCTTTCCTTCTCGCTCTCGCTGCTTCAAAGAACACTTTAAAAGCAGCACACATGCATCAAACAGTTGCGTAAAAGCCATGAAACCCTCGAGGACATTCTTTGCCCAGATTATATAGAGACTTCCAACTGTACTCAGCTGCACCTTCATAGCTATTCATCTCTGCTGTGACCGTAATCACAGTAAACAAATCCCTCTGGGGAAATATCGCTCTAATCCAATACATCCCAGCATTCTAACACAATTAACATACGGGATTGAAGGCGCGAGCTAACCATGCTGCTAATGCTGTGCGGTACACTGTGTTCCTGCTAATGCCGACATGGACTGGAAGGTCTTCTCCTGTTTGAACTTTTCAGGCAGCACACATGTATCGGTAATCGTTGCACAATAACACATAATCCCCCTGAGAAGCGCTGCATTTGGAATGACAGCAGCAGACGTTCAGGTGTTATTGCTGCAATGAAATATAATTATATTCCACAGAGCTCAGCAGGTCTGGATCCTGACCACACCACAAATGTCTTCGTTGAGCATTGATTGAAAGTATGCACATGTTGGTGCACATGTGAGACTGCGAGACTACACAGATTTCAGTTTGTGCGTCTTTGTTCTATCCGGTCCAATCTCAAGAAAGTGCGATCTTCTCACTAATGCTTGCAGCAAGACATTGTAAACCAAGCTGATCAACAAAATCTAAAATTCAAGGAGTAATTGAATGCATCTAGCAATAAACTCTTCATCATACTGAAGCTGATGGACCAATAAACACCTGGATAAAAGCCTCTGTCTGGCAGTCACATATTTTGTGCGAAGGTTAAACACACTGGTAAGTCGAGCTGACATGCTCTCTTGTTTAAGC
The DNA here is from genome assembly GCF_030273125.1 of Centropristis striata. Taxonomy (NCBI): domain Eukaryota; kingdom Metazoa; phylum Chordata; class Actinopteri; order Perciformes; family Serranidae; genus Centropristis; species Centropristis striata. The sequence continues at coordinate 8,770,131 of NC_081528.1, read as the reverse complement.
TGTATAGTTAAATATGGATTTATACAATATGCTGTTAAAGTTTTTGTTGTGTTGGGATTAACTTTTATTTATTCTAAATATAATACATTCATATAAACCACAAAGTCTTGCTAATGGGTGCGTTTAGTCAACAACGATAAAAAATTGGTTATGTGGTCAAAATTATTTCTTAAACACAATCTGTAGTGGCAGTTACATATGGAAAGATAGTGGCTATGACAAAACAGCTATTACTCAACATGGCCAACAGAAACTTCTGCTGAGGCTTATTAGCAAACAATCTAGATTAATAGATAAAATGAAAGGTAAGAGGAAAAATTTGTATTTTTGGGATACTGGGGTAAACTATTCCTTTAAGGTTAGACAAAGATAATTACTATTAGATATAGAAAAACACAGCAAAAGCCATTGGAAGCCTTTGACATGACAAACTGATAAGGACCAGTGTCTTAAACACATGGTTAATGTTGTGAATTGAAACAATAAAAAACTTGTTTGTGATGTAAGTTAACTTACGTATGTTGGTTAAAATAATTCCATGTTGACAGAGGTCTCCTGGGTTTGTTTGATCCATCCTGTCTCCTAACAGATTAAGTTTCCATACAATGGAACGGCATTCTCAATTACATTTCAAGGGAAACATAATTTCTACCAGATAGGGGCCGCTGTCTTAAACATGTGGTCAACGTTGTACATTACAAAACAACTTAGTTAGGTTTAGTAAAAGATCATAGTTGAGGTTAAAACAGTCACATGTGTTTATTATCTATGGACTGGAAGAGTCAATAGCATGTTGTTTTTCCATCCTTGCAAAGATGCACTTTATAGTTTAGTTTTAGTTTAGATAAAAAAAAATGTGTCTCATCATTATTTAACCAAGATCTTCCTCATTGCCAGTGTTTCGGTTCAATTTATAAAAAATTATGTTTAAGATTAAGTATGGTTCACATATTCTTACTACCTTGTCACTTGCAAGTGCCTTCATCATTTCAAGTGTTAATTAATGTTATTTGAGTTTGTTACACAAGTTATCTTATTTACGTTAGTATGTTAGGACACACGATTCTTCTGCTTACAATGAACGTTGGCGTTGGATGATGTAAATTTGACTGCACCTCCATGGGACACTGGGCCGGCTCTGTACATTGTCAGGAGTAATTAAATTGGTAATGTTTGTTTCACCGGACAATAGAACATGTTTCTCAGGTTGTGTGCTCCTCTCCACCTGTTCCTTTGTTTTTGGACAAAGACAGGCGAGTGGGCAGTGGGCGGCGGCCTCTGTGGAGCGGTTTACGTGAGCTGCAGGCCAGCAGCGACGGTTTCCTCTGCGGCGAGCTGAAACCTGACTGATAGCCCTCTCAGAGCCGTAATGGAGGTCCATGGATCACATTAGACTCACATTAGAAGGACTGGCCAGAGAGGTTAATTAAGAACGTGTGACGCCCAAGGACTGCCTAGCTCTCTGTCTCGCTGTGTGTCAGCGGGGATTCACCACCGCTGGATTTATTTCACAGCTGAGCAGCAGGGATTAATGGTGATGATCTTATTGAGGGTGCTCATACTTTTATTAATGATTTTTTTTTCTTTTCATTGTGCTTGAAATAAAAGAAAAAAGAAAAAAAAAAAGACCCGAGGAGCTGAATTTAAAACTGTTTGAATGATTCTAACATTTGGAGTGCATTATGCAACCCTCTCGGCAAAATCCTGTTTCAAATGCAAATACCTCGAATTCCTCTTAGTGTTTTCTTTGTGTCCTTAGAAGTCCTTTTAGTTTCTGCTGGAAAGTACCTCCATTTCTTTAAACCTTCCTTTTCTAATCTGCTACTTTTCAGAGAGAAATATTTAGCTTTTGCTGTCGTAACCGCTAGATTTTTTTCTATAAAAAAAACATGTGATGAGATTAAAAAATATGATGTATTATGCTTAAATGTTAATGCGTCAATAATAATATTCCAGGGAACAATAAAGTATCATCCTACATAGTAAGTTGCCTTTACTTTTAATACTTTAACTTTAAAAACTTTTCTATACTTAAACAGACAATATGTTTCCTGCTGTTTGCGGTCTCTCAATCAAAATAATAACAAAAAAAGGAGTTTGGTGATGTTGTATAGCAGCATGGGATCATGGGAGTTGTTGTCTTCATCACCATTTGGCGTCATTGCGGTAAAATTCTCCAGATTAGGATTCTTTCAGTGTTCTTTTTCACTGCAAGCCAAATTATCTGCAGAGGTCTCCTGTTCTCCAAAACAAACTGCCCACTAATTAAAACTGTCAAACATAGGAAATAAAGCAAGTTTTTTGTTAAAAATGTTTCTCCAATGCAGTTTGGCAAATACAAGATGTTTCAGAAGGGTTGCAAGCCGAGCTGCTGCTGACGTTTGCTCAGCTTGTTTCTCTGATAATTGAATATCCTGGGGCAGACAAATACATTTTAGACCATTTTACGTCTCTTTTAAAACACCTAACCATGTGCATTGTTTCCCTAACATTAAGTTAGTAGTTTTGTTGCCTAAACCAAACCAAACTGTGACCAATTCACATCGTTAACAACATGTTTAAAGCAGTAATGATTACATTGAGACATGAGGATGTGTTGCTCTCCTGCTACTTTAAGGGTCAGAACCAGCAACATATGTGGACATATGATTTGGAGGACTTTTTCCTTTTTATTCCTCTTATAAATCAAATTAAATGATGGTAAACTTATCCTCTAAATTACTTTTTATGGGCATTTGAGGCAACAGTTCTGTTGCTGATCTTCTCATCTACCCCTATGCCAGAGAGCAAAAGAGTGCAATTCCCAAAATGTTAAACTATTCCTTTAATATTTGTCTTTCCAAATATAATTAAGGTTTCAAACATACTTTTGAATGTGTTGGATCCAAGTAGGCCCCTTTTATTGAGAGCACTACTCTCATTTCATTTTGATCTGATTTAAACTAAGTTATGGTTGATATTTGCATCCAGCAGGTTGACAGGAATCACTATTCATACCCAGCTGATTTATTTAAAAACTAATATGTATGTTGACTGTTTTGGTTTCTCTGCTGTATCATGTATTTGATTCGTTTCATCTGTCCTATTCTTATCCGTGTCTTATCCTCATGGATCTGTTTTCATTAAACTTTCATTCAAATATTAATTTCCACTTTCTGCAACATCTCTGTCATCTCGGTTGATGCTTTTATCAAATTGCCTGACAGTGCTACAAGCAAATTTATTTTTCATCATGTGTGGCTCTGGTGTGAAAAGGCAGAAGTAACCGGTTAAGTGTGGATTCGCATACATTCGCCATGTGCAACACGTCATGGATGGAAAATCCCTAATAAATTAATCACACAGGGTAAAAAATAGACTGTACAGTCACCTAAACTCACCCTGAGACAGGACAAGACCGCCAGTCACATGTTATGGACAGAATTAAACAGCTCAGCTCAAGTTCTAACTTCACCTGAAGCAACACAGCATGACATAAAAACAAACATTATGTAAGAGCACCTGAAGTCACCCGTTTTATCATCGTTATTATAAGGATTTCTCAATAATAAAAATGCTGTCAGCTGTGAAAGAACACATGAGCTGATTCATTAACAAAAGTCAAATTACGTAACAGACTCACGGCCTAAATTCACCTCCTGCTTTCATCATGAGGGCAAAAATAAACTGTGTAACAGTAAAAAAAAAAAGGTTTGGTGTGCCAGATGTGGGTCAATCCTGAGCCCATGTTCCTCTCACTCTCTTCTCCTGCTCCCGGGGTCGAGAGACAAAGACTGAGGCTTGCAAACGGAGCGAGCGAGTGAGCGAGCGGCCGGGGTGAGTGTCTGATTCACCTGAAAGTGCAGCGGCAGCCGGACCGCTAATCTACCTCTTCACCCGCCATCACAGCTCAGAGGATTTGGGATTACAACAATAGGATTTAGGATTTATACTTTTTTATATATCTTTTACCCACAAACCCCACTCAGCTCCCCGGCTCCTTTCACCCCTCTTCACTATTTTATTAACTGAGGCTCCTGTGGAGCAAACAGCAGACTGGGATTTATTCATTTAAACTCTGCTTTTTCCTCCATTAACTTGGATTTGTCCAAGTGGCAGCCCACTGCCGGCCAAAAGTGTTGGCATTGTACGTTTCTGCAAACCACAGAGACGATGATCTGCAACGTTCTGCCAGCACAAAAATACAGACATCGTATTTGTCTGGATATATTAATCAGCAACTTTTTGTGACATAGAAATATGATGATTATTGCTGCATACGGTATGAAGCAGGAGGCTGGTGTTCACGTCTTCAAATGGTTTCGTGTCCCGTTGTCAGAAGGTTTGGAGGCCTGTAACCTTAACCAACCCTTGTTTAAAGCATAACCCTGTTATTTGTTCCATCTTAAACCAGTGGATTAGTATTAACAGTGTTTAAAACAGCACTCGTCACGTTTGCAGAGTGTTTTATGTTAATTTTGGGAAAAAAAGTGGTGATATTTGAAGTTTCTGTGGTTTGCAGAAACGTACAGTGCCAACATTTATTGTGGTGACTGGGTTGAAAACTTATTTGGTGACATAAAATACTCTCTATATCTAATCTAAGGCTGCACAGTCCATCATCATTTTATTGTCATCGAGATGTCAACTCGTATGACAAATTGCAAGACTGATATTGCACCCATGGGTTGAAAGTATCAGTAGAAAATTACACTCTAAAGTGTACTTTCAATTCACGTTTTGTTTAATGTTTAATTTGTTAAACAAAATAATGTTGTTTTTTAAACAACCAAAACTCAATTAGTTGTACTTGTACTAGCAGTTTACTGGAAGCAGCAGAGATGCAGAACACTTTAATATCTCTTTACTTATTGCAAGTAATATTGGCACTGTGTTATAGCACATCACAAATTTATTTTTATTTTCAGTTGCTTTTTTTTGAATTTTTGATAGTATAACTTACTCTGTCTCCAAAAATGATGCAACAAAGTTTTATTCTCAGTTATTTTTTGATGGAATGTTTTTTCTTCCTAGAGAACATTCAAAGTTTGAAACAACGTTAATATTCACAGTCTGGTTTTGTTTAGGCAACAAGAATACATGGTTAGGCTTAGGAAAAGATTGTTTGGGTTAAAATAAGTAAAACACACAAGACTAATGCAAATTTGATTTCAAGTGCATGTGATACATAAAAAAACAAATGTAATCTAGGACAAAATATGTTGCCCTTGAATTATAACTGACAATGCAGTTTCATTGTTTGAGAACATCATTTAAAAAGAGATCAGGCTGAATAACACAAAATCATACGCAGAACATTTGCTATTTTTTTCTGTTTTGTGACATCATGTATTGAACTTTTTAGTTGATTAATTGTATAAAAAAAAAAAACACCCGTTACAGATTAATCTGTTCTGAAAGTCATCATCACTAAAAACAATCCAGTTCAATAAAAAGACTTTTAGCCAAAACTCCAACCTAAATCAGATCCTGACTTCAATCTTCACTGAAATGAAACAATCTGATCCTGTTCTGAACTTTCTGGCACAGTGTCTTCACTTCGCAGGACCTATGTCACCTTACCCGGCTTGCGAGGACCCAAGGTCCTCATAAATACTGCAACACACGAACATGCTCACACACACTAAAACGTGTCAAACTCAATCAAGCAGCTCCAGTCATGGCAGGCACGAACACATGCCCTACAACACCGAAACGCACGACAGCACTCGTGAATGCACTCATGCATGTTCACCGGCTATATGGATACAATCTCCACATCTCACACACACACACACACACACACACACACACACACACACACACACACACACACACACACAGAGAGAAACATGCACACACGAATACAAAACCAGGACTGTATGGATTGTTTACTGCAGGCTCATCGTTGCATTTCTTGTGGGTGTTTGTGTTTTCTTGCCCTCTGCCTACACGAACACACAAACCACCAGTTTCACAATCAACCAGCACTTCAATATTCCCCGCAGGCCTGACAGTTTTACTCCTTATTCAATACAGCAGCCCCGGGCTGATAAATCCGACTGGACACATAGAATTGATTGATTAGATGCTTCAAAGACAAAACCAACGAAAGAAAGTCTAGGAAGGAAAAAAAAAATACATCTCAACGGTCCTGCAGGGAGGAATTGACATCATACTTTGTCATTTTTACTAAATATATCCAAATCAGTTTGGAGGAATTACATAAACTGACATATTTTCAGCTCTCCAATTTATCTTCATTTCATCAAAAGCGGCCTTCTTAAGCTCGGAGACAGGTAATGAAATAAAAGGTGCTTCTTCGGCTGATGTATGTGTTTTTACTTCACAGGGATGTTAAAGCAAAGACAGACAAAGGTTGTTGATGTGATTATCGTGTTTAAATGCTGCTGGTTTTCATCAATAATGGTTCAAGCTTTGTTTTTTACAAAGACACAAATCACAGCCATGCGTACATATAACCCTCGAAAACACCTTGCTGTTTGCTTAAATGCTAATTATTAAACATTGGGCCACTTGATTTATCTCAGTTTAACCAAAAAACACACCATAAGGTCCATTTGGTAGCTGTTCTGGATATTATATATTATATTATATTGTATATTACCTATAGTCTTTATCAGCAGGTTGAGTTTAGCCAGTAATTATGGATATTTTTTTCCTCAGTATTTGACTTCAAAACATCCTTTTTAGATGTAATCAGCCTATTAGATGGCCTTTATACTCCACCTACTATATGTGCAGGAGGTTTGTGAGGTTGAGGTGCTAAAACTACATGATTATGGTTACAATAAAAAACTACAACATTAGATTTAGGCAAAAGTAACCTACATGGTTAAGTTTAGCACAACTTTAACAAAAAAGAAAGATCATGGTGGATTTAACACCTTACGGTATTTTATGCATCACCTCAGGACACTTGCATGATATAAAAATGACGTACAAAGTTACTATTCATTTCAAACTTTAAGTCTGACACGGGACATGAAACTCTGGGTGGAAGTCTGGAATTTGTGTGGACATTGTCGCTCCTACATCACTTCCTCCTATGCTTCTGTAATTATTACTATGGCCTCTAACAGTAGATGTTAATGTAGCAGCCCATTTAATGTGCTGACAACGGCCTTCCGAGCCTACTCATAGGTGGAACAGGCCTGTTCTAACCAAAACCTTTGAGGCTGATAACAGCTGATAACGCCCATTTAATTGTTGAACTCAGTGCTCAAAAACTGAGGTTATAGCTCATTGTTAGTCTTGGAAACAGAAGTCGAGAAAACAATCTTTACACAAGATCCATTTATCAGCAGTTCAGACCTTTGCTGGGAGTACATTTTTAGTAACTGGACCTCTTTGAATTGTATTTGAGTGTTTAAGTGTGCAGAAAAATGGAAATTTGAACATTTATATTTGCATAATAATAGAGCAAAATCCATCTGCTGCTGAGGATCGTGTGCTCTAATTATAAGCTCCAGGAAATCTACTGAATGTTGTGTTTGGGATATTATTATGTAATAAATAAATAAATAAAAATAAGATACACACAGCACGCTGGTCATGGTACAAGGACTAAAAAGCGGGACTCAGTCTAACAAAGACAAACAGTCTCACTGAGAAGCACGTTCACAACAACAACAAAAAAGGGCTGCGAGCCACTCATCTCTGTTTCTCGTAAATGATGCATCTCCATAAACAAAAGTTTTCAGAGCCGGGGGGAAAAGTTTCTTTGTCTTTCCTCCTCTCCTGCACTGTGAATCCATTATGAGCCTCGTCTTGCTGTTACGGCTCAGCTTTTAATCATGCTCAATGCTCCGCCCATGAAACATTGATGCCTAGTGTTTCTGCCTGGTGATGAGCTCCACACAAAGCTAATATCAAACACGAACAGCGAGCCTTTCAGCAGGCCCGAGGACAGAGGCGAGCGGGGACGTTTATACAAACTATGTTCTCTGTGTTTACACTGGCAAACATCACCTCAACGACCACCTGACGAACACAAAATGTTTTATTCTGATAAAAGTACGAGGCGGCTCAGCAGCAGAGGATTTCCACTGCGGAGCCACTTTTCAACCTTCAAAAACAACACATTTGTGGTTTTAGACTACGTGTTTCTGTTCTCTTTGTTTGTGTTTGACCACGGGAAAACTGAGCATGTCTGATAATTCCTTGCTTTTAAAGATCCGGAGACACAGAATGTAAATGGCAAATATGGAAGATTTTGGAGCAGAAGAATTGAAGAGTTTGAAAAAATTATTACAAGGTTCATACACTTTTTGAGTGGTCAAATTCAAGCACTTTTCAAGGACTTTCAAGGCTCATTTTCAAGCTTTTCCAGGACCTTACAACGGTTGTAAGTTGCATGTTTTAGATGAGTACTTACATGCTAAAAGGGGTAATTTCACTCACTGCCATACCGACAGCGATGGTTTTACACTTTTAACAACCAAAAGTACAGTTTGCTAATCTCAATATTCAATTTTTTTTTCATTGAACATGTGATTATCTATAGTCAGATTGCAAGAGAAATACAGTAACAATTTCAAGCATTTTCAAGCACTTTATCCAAAATCCAAACCTTGAAAATACAACATTAAAATTTAAGCATTTTCAAGGATTTCAAGCATCCGTATAAACCCTGTTATTCAGTTTTAGAATTTCATTTCCACCTGACATCTCATATCATATTATTCTTTAAAAAGCCCGAAAGCTGTTTTCATTGTGTTTTATCAGACAGTTCTGTAACCCTTTGTCACATCGATAACATCTCACTTTTGAATAAAAACTCTTCAGTTCAGCTGATATCTCTGCTGCACCGGACCCAAAAAAAAAAAAAAAAAAAAAAAAAAGCCAGAGCTGGTGGACAGATAACAGAAAGACAAATGTGACTGTGAATGTGTGACTGTATCACAGATGTGACAGATGTATTCACCTTCATGTGTCGTCGCCTCCGTCTGAAGCGCAGCAGCTCCTTGTGTTGGCGGGCGATGAAGTTGACGGCGGCGTACTCCAGCAGAGCCGAGAACACGAACAGCAGACACACGGCCATCCAGATGTCAATGGCTTTTACGTAGGACACCTGTAGAGAGGAGGGAGGAAGAGCTGATCATTCACTTTTTGTGCTTTAAAGTATTCTGTGCAGCCACAAACTGTCCTGATAAATAGTTCCTGCACATGTCACATTTTTCCCTTTAACGGTTTTGCGTACATTTAGTTTCCTGCATCGAGAAAACTTCCCAACATTAATAATTTGGACTCTTGATCACGAAAATGTGGATAAAAATATAAAGATAAATCATCATAACATTAAACTGTATTAAATCAAAGTGACTGAAAGTGCAAGCGCTGAAAAATACATATTTTATTTAAGTTTTAAAATTGCTTTTGAAGATTGAGTGTGCACATTAGTAATTTTGTTTTTAATGCAATTCATTATTACTAATTCAAGTGAATAAATCAGACGTCTGCAAGGCTCTAGTGGCTTGTCTATCAGGAAAGAGTTTCTGAAGTTTTTTACACCGTCTTCAACTTTGTCTTGAGGTTTACATCATCAAAATAGAAAACTTAAACTCACTAAACAAAACTTTTAAAAATATACCAATTATGTTCTAAATCTAAATCACAACTTATTAAAAAATTCTATTCATGATAAATCAAAAATATATCCATCATTCCATCCGTTATCTGGACAATTATTTACGCCTACCTACTATCAACATGTAATCAAGCTAACTTGCATGTTGTCTGAGTGTTGGACAGTGCTATAACGCCCAAATAAGAAATACATTTGTTATGTTCGAGTTCCAGTTTCATAATTCCCACTTTATGGACTTATAGGAAAGGGATGGAATTATAGGAAGTTTGGGACAAATATGATCATTGGAGGATTACTTATGTGCAAAAAGTGGCAAATGTGTAGCAGTTAGGATAAAAAAAGACTTTGTTACTTGGTCTCAGATCCACTGTTCAGTTCTACAGAACTACTTTGGTTTCAGTAACGTTTAGACGTCCAGATTTATAGAACAGCATTTCTGCTTCACTTTGCAGTCACTGCTTATATCTGATTTCTTTAAAGATCTTAAACAACCTTTCTTGACAGAGTAGAGAACTATAGTAACTATAGGTCCGATATGAAATCAGTGCAAATACATTTTATCATAATCCTTGTTTTTATTTCTTTTTCATTTATCTCTAGTATCTCTCATTTGAGAATTTTATTCTTTTTCTTTAAATTTTAGATTTTTCAGAAATATTTATGTCTGGCAATCTGAACCTTGTCAAAATGTCAGTCTTTTTTGAAAATATTGTTTACATCGTGGCTATGAGTGCGTGACCATTTTCTCTATTTTTTCTTTTGCATTGTGTCCTGATCGTGTCAACGCTCCACCTCGTTTCTGTAAACTGGAGATGCATTTACAGCTTTATTCAATTCACAGTTATGGTAGGTTCCTTTTACAGACCCTCAGGGGTTTTTCATCCCACTTGGGCATCATGCTATTGCATATTTCTTCTCTTTTGTTTCATCTTATTATCTGCAGAACCAAAAAAAAAAATGTTTTGAAGTGAAAACCTGCAGATTCTCAGGTTTCTGACTGGGAATATCAATGAGGCAGATATACGAGCGGTCAGCTGAGGGTTAATCCAGGTTAGAAGTGAAACACTGAGAGAGAGAGAAGTAAATTAAAACCCTCTCTGCTAATTAAAACTCTTCTGCTTAAGTGCTCCTGAACGCGACTCTTCACCTCGACAGGGGTCAGCTGTTAAACCACTGTCGGAGGGGAAACCTTCTGGTTTGGACGAGTAGCTACATGAATGCATAAAGGTATGCTAATTACAGTCTGGATCACAATATTAAGATGCTAAACAGGCAGCCATATGGACAAAAAGCTGCAGCACAACAAAGAGACCAGCTCAGAAACCAGCCGAACATCAGCACATCGGACATACGAGGAGTTCAGTGAGCAGCCTGATGGACAGGGTGAGGACAGTCCTGATAATAAGGGCTAAATGAAGTCTGGTTGGATCATTGTCTGATTGCTATCTGCCCGCCAAGTGCCATTATTCAAGTGCATTCACCCCGGCCTGTCATAACAACTCTCCATCTCCGCACACAATTACACGGTGCAGCCGGAGAGGGAGATCCCTGTTCTGTCACAGAGAGAGAAACCCCACAATCAGCCGTTTAAAATCCAATTAAACTATGACTTTAGATCACTTTCACAAACACACAGTGCTTATCGTCGCCGCTCTGCCTTGTTGTAATTCATGCTCGTTTGCACAGAGTCTGATGCACATTTATCTCCGGATGCCCGACTGACTCCCCCCTCAGAGCTGCTGAGAGCCGCTGAGGCCTAAACGGTCAACTGGTTCACTCGGTTTGATGGTCATCCAGGCAGAGAGAGAGAAGAAGAACGAGAAGCAGAAGAAGAGCAGAGAGAGGGCTCGTACTTTAGCCTCATTCAGAGCTATGACAGTATATAAAAATACTTAAAAATTGATTTTAATGAGATTTTGGAAGACATCTACATTTGCAAAAATGAGCAGCATCGAAAAACAAAATAGCTTTTAAAAAATTAAGGGCCTTATCTTCTTTTAATTTATCCATCCATCATTTATCAAAAAACCTCTTCATAAAAACATAAATTATTTTCATTATTTTGGAGTTGTTTGGATGGAACAAGAAAAGCAGCTTCATGTATGATTCAGAAAATGAATTTTTAAAAATATGAAATAGCCTTTTCTCTCCTGCCTGGAAAAAACATAATTTTGTTCAACTAACAAAATGAAATATCTTTCTCTGAAAGGAGGCTGAAAGGCATTCTGGGAAAGTAAACCACTAAGTGAAGTAAATGAAGCAAATGGAGGGAGAGTGGGTGCAACAAATTGTTGGACATCACGTCTCTAAACAGTTTATTTCCTGGTGTCCTTTTTGTTTTACTGCCAATTTGTAGCTTTATGGCTTTCTTTATGAAAGTCTGCAATCAGAAGTAATGCTGCAATAAGCTTCGTCTCCAAAATGGTAAAAAGGAAGGAATTAGGAAGGAAACAGCCTCAAACTATAATCACACTTTATTTAATACCGTGTTGACAAATTATCATTAAAATCATTCTATAGATGTTTGATTTGTGAGCTGGGTTTTATCTTAAAATGATGGATAATGAATAAAATAAGTCAGATAATCACAAGTTAGTAATGGAAAATAGGTAAATGATCTCACTTTTGTGGCATGATAGTCACCTGATCTATCCATAGGTATCTGTGTTGAATAGCCACATGATAAACCTTAAATGTAAGCAGCTGTTGGACTGTAGCAACCAGTCAGGCTGAGCTAAATCAATCCACGCTCTGTCCTCGTCCTGTCCTTTATGAGGTTAAGAGCTTCTGACAGACAAACTGACCAGCGGCGACTCGCTGAACTGCAGCTTAGGAGACGTTACTGAACGCTTCACGGGACAATGTTCAAAGAAGAAGAACACAGAGGAGGCCTGCAGCAGCCAGCAAGCCGGGGACACACTGCACTGACTGGACCGCTGATCAGCTGATCTCATCCTGCTCAGCTGTTTGGCTGAATGAGAAAAGGACTGAGTGATTGGTGGAGCGGCTCAGAGCGCCAGAGTCTAAATCACCGTTTGGGGGAGAATTTTGCTTTACCACATTTCCCATTTTATAATAATACTAATACTACTAATACTACTACTACTACTACTACTACTACTACTACTACTACTAATAATAATAATAATAATAATTATTATTATATATTGTGATTTCGTTAAAGATCAGAAATGACTGAATGGGCAGTTATCTTTCCCATAAGCAGGGTTAGTAGGGGTGGACACCACCTGCTAGTAGGTCCAGTAGGTTGTTATCAGCCCATTTAATGGACAGCTATATTGACGTGTGTTGTTGTTGGTGCCCTCTAGGTGGCAGTTACGGAGTGTGAAAGCTAAGGGTGGAGCAAGGAAACAGAGTATAAAGCATGAAAAATTGCTCTAGTGTGATCGGGAGTGAAGGTGAATGGTGAAAACAAACCCAGGACTTTCACACAGGAAAACAGCGTCCATGTCAAGCATGAAAACAAAATTTAAGAATTGCGTTTTTGATGTAACATTACTCAACTTTTGTGCATCATGTTTCTACATAACCATCTAGTTCTCACGTCTGCCTCATTACAACTTCATATCCAGCATTTACGTGCATTTATTTTACTTGTTAAACTGTCTTTTATAACACCTAACCAGGAGCTTTTCTGTCCTGACCTAAGAGAAGTAGTTTTGTAGTGTAACTGCTGCTTTGTCACTAAATGTGAATGTCTTCTAAACCTGCTAGAAGGAGGACCAGGCCCCTAGTCGCTCATTCAATCATGTTTGAGAAGGTGCATTGAGTTGTGTGAAGGTGACTGAACAGGACGAGTCACAGACAGACTGCTGGGATCAGACATTATCTGAATCAAGAAATTATCTTTTGAAAGTCATCCTGAACAGAGTGTATTTTTAGGCTATAATTGTGTAATTAAATTTCTTTGCAACCTTATTAAAGTGCAAAAAAACTCTCTTTAACGTTTATATAACCAGCCTGTGCAGTTCCTCTATAGCCAACTTGTTTATATATTCAATAATACTTTCTGAAGAGCTAACCATCCATGTTCATAACAAAACTTAGTGTCAAATTAGCATCATCTGTTTTGTTAAATAACCTCAGACACAGAGCCAAAACTCTAATATTTCTTCTCCTCCTTCCTCGTCTCGTTTCCTCGTCTCCTTCCTTGCCTCGCCTGACAGGGTGCATCCCTCTTGTATGGCATGTGAGAAGAGCCGTGTGTTTAGGTGTGTGTGTGTCTACTATCAATCACACACACAGTCAGATGTACTGTGTGTGTGTGTATGTGTGTGTGTGTGTGTGTGTTTGAGCAGTATGCCCACCTAAGCTCAGCTGTGCTGTGTGATCATTATTGTGACAGCTGAACTGCAGAGGAATCACGGTTCACTTGTTCAATTTTTAGAGCGCATGAAGCACCTAATGTCAACAAACACTGTGTGTGTGTGTGTGTGTGTGTGTATGTGTGTGTGTGTGTGTGTGTGTGAGTGTGTGTGTGTTGGGGATTACAGCTTCCCTGGACATAATTATACAATCCTACTGGCTCACGCAAAGTCTGACCGTTTTTTTCCCCCTTTAATCTGAAAATCCCTCACAGGAAAAGATTTTTCTCGGTTTTTAAAAGTTATTTTTCTCATCTTTGTTTTCTTGAACTTCCTCTGTTTTTCTTAAATTATCATGATTATTTTCCTCTCTTCCATTTCTCACATCTCTTCCCTCCATCTGTCTACCTCTTTTTCTAAGCATTTTCCTTTGCTCTAACACAAATGTATTTTTATGTCTCTCTCTCTTTACTCTTCTCCTTTCTCCATCTTTCCATTTTCTCTATAATCCTTCTCTATTCCTATATTTTCCTTAGTTTTGATAAATTATTCAATCGTCCTCACCTTGGGCAGCGAGGCTCTGGAACCGGAGCTCTGCGTGGTCATGGTCAGCACGGTGGTGATGCCCAGACCCACCCGGGCGGGCGCGGCGTCCATGTTGATCCAGAAGGAAACCCAGGACAGGATGACAATGAGCAGCGAGGGGATGTACATCTGGATCAGGTAGTAGCCCATCTGACGCTCCAGGTGGAAACGAGCCTCGATACACGTAAATTTACCTGGAGGAGAAGGAGGAGAGGAGGAAGAGAGGAGATTTTTGATTAAAAGTCAGTGGAAGACTAGAAGAATTTAGATAGATGGGGAAAAAAGGAAAAAAAGAGTGATGGAAGTATGTAGCATGGTCCAAAGCAGAAACCAAACATCTTGGAGCATCACATTGTAGACACACAAATTATGCTTCACTTCAGTAAACATTACGAGAAAGGGCATTTGTGCCCTTAGTTAGAACCTTAGCATTACAAAATAGGATGGATTAGATTAAGATTAAGTTTAAATTACTTTATTAATCCCACAATGGGTAAATTCAACCTTTGCATTAAACCCATCCTTTTTGTACACACAAGTGAACACACCTGCAAGGAGCAGTGGGCAGCACATTACTGCGCCCGGGTCTTGGCAGTTTTTCCATGTATTTCTTTGTTTTGGTTGTTGTTGTCTTTTACTCATTTTGCATGTTTATTGTTGTCATTTATTTGTTTTTTTATCTCCTGAAGTGGGGGGAGATTGATCGTGTAAGCCTGCAACATATTTTCATGAAGCTGTTCATATGGTTGAGTAGTTTAGTTTAGGCAACAAAATCACTTCCTTAAGGTTAGGCATGTTACGGCTAGGGTTGTCAAAAGTATCGATACTCAAAAAAGTATCGATACTAAAACGTTGTATCCGGATACAATACTAATTTTCAAAAGTATCGAGTATCTGAAGCTCGTTATCATAGTTGCAGTTTCTTTTTGCACAAGTGTTTTTTTATTATAAATATTTAACCTGTGGTTCTGTTAATTTTTACATGTTGCATTTTTCTTGTTAATAAAAATATTTCTGTTAAATTTTGGGGTCTTTGTTTTTATCCTTGTGGTATCGAAAATGGTATAGAGTATCGAATATTTTCCTGAGCATCGGTATCGAGTTGAAAATTTTAGTATTGTGACAACCCTAGTTACGGCATAAAAGAAACGCATACCTTCTGGAAATAAGTTACATCAACAGGACAGGACAGAGGACTTCTAAGTAAAAGAACAGTGGTTTGACCCAAAAGGTTTTGGTATAGCTTTAAACATGTTGCTTATGAACCTATATGAATTCCAGCGCATTACTTTTTGGAGGAAATCAAACGAACCATTCGTGAGGAGTCTAAACCCTGTGGTTTCTTCACCTCTCTTGACACATTTAATATATTCTCATTATCTCTATTTTAGTCTTATGTCTGCACAACAGACAAAGAAATGTAATAAAACCATCACAGTGTAGTTTATTATCATTACCATGATTTATATTTATCTCTGTTTGTAAATGGACGTGATGAACAGCAGAACTGTGATCTAATGAAACAAAAGCTAACCCTGAAGTGGGACAGATCTCGGCTCTCTATGTAAATAATGGGACACAAAAGTATTTAATAAAATGACACTGATTTTACACACAGTGAATGTGCTGGTATTCCCCTCAAGAGTTTCAGTCAGTCAGCTTTAGAGAAAACACTCACTTCTGTCTCACAGAATAAACTATAACAAACCCAGAAACTGACAGAGGAGATGTTCCTGTCTTCACTATAAATTCAGAGTATTAAAGATTTATTTCTAAAAAAAAAACCCAAACCAATTTGAAAGCAAATCAGGGTTCACAATGAAAGTAAAAAGCTCCTATAATGTTTTACTCGGTTTTGTTTAAATCTATTCTGATTTTAAAAGGAAAAGAAAGAGTTGCTCCCTGCAGAAAGGTTATTATTTTCTAATGAGATGGCTCATGATACTCAGAGCTTCTAAAGATATTCACCGCTCAGTTATGTATTCATGGAGCCAATCATTTTGTCTCAGTAGGTGTCCTGTTTTCCGACATGAATATCTCATTGGGAAATTACTGAATTTGCAGCACATCAAGCACAAGAGGTTGATTCGAGGAAAAGAAAATAATAATGCTGGTCGATGTTTAAACTCTACTTAAAAGCAAAATGGTCTTTTCATCAGTTTCCCCGAGGCGGTGCGGTTTCATTAGACTGTTTCTGAATTCTCTATTATCTTCATGTGAACGGGCACATTATCCGAACACTGACACAGCCATGTCCCCTGGAAAAACAGGTGGAAGTGATGAGACGGAGGGTGCATTAAAAGAGTGATCCGGAGAGGGAGGAAGAAAGTGAGAAAGGGGGATTAAAGAGGGGAAGAAGTTGTTGGACTGGCAGTGAAAAGGAGGATAAGCCGCGGAGGGAAAATAGAGGGACTGAAGACAAAGTTGACAGCTTTGAGACAAAATGTCATCTCTCTTCAGCTCTCGCACTAAGCCAAAGTGTAAATCATGAGCGGAAAATCAGAGAGACACAAATGCTCGGCTTTGCTGAATATCAAATGGAACCAAACACTGTAAATACTTGAAGACAAACACAGCAGGTGGTTTTGGATTTATGCTGCCAGTTACTTGTTGCAGTAACAGCCTGTCGCAGAGAGTCTGAGGGGAGGTTCAGAGGAGCATGTAGCTCCACAGAGAAATGGAGTTACTGCCCCATAAAACTCTGAATATTTCCGTGTGATGGTCATTAAAAAGCCACGATGAATGCATATTTTATTTGTGTCTCAGCCAAATTATACAGGGGTTTTTTGTTTTGGGAAAATAATAGACAATCTCGCAAAAGCCACATTTACAACATTGTTGGTAAAACCACTGGATACCGCAAAGGTCAGGAGTTTATAATTCTTCTAATAGTGGTATTAAAGTAATTCTGTAGAAATGAAGGCATCACACTCAACAGAATTACAATGTTTAACCACTGCACACAAAGTTTCATTTCAAATTATGGGCAGCAGAATGAAATAGGACAAAACAGAATGAAGAAAATCTTGATCAAAGACCTTGTACCTGGTAAATGGCTGCATTTACAGTCGATATTCAACATTATAGTAACCTCTGTGTGTAAGTCAATGTAAGTGAAGTAACTTTAACTTTGAAAAGGTTTGTGACATAACTTCAGTTACACATGTAACGTCACAGATATAACTTGAGTAGATCGTGACTAGGTAGTGTATGTATGGAGTCACATTCTATGTCAAGTATTTGTAATTATGTCCCATAGATAATTATGTCATGTGCACAATACATCACATAAAAACTATATATCTAAAATTACACAATAAACAAACTTATTTGAACCCAAAACAGTTTACTTTCAGATTCAGACAATGATCTTTTCCTGACTCCAACCAAGTAGTTTTGTTTCCTAAACCAAACCAAACATCTAAACCAAAGTTTAATTTGGCTGCCATTACTTTTAGGGTTGCCACCATGTTGGTTCACTCATTTCGGAAACGCTCCTGTGGGCGTATTAGAGGGCAGAAACAAACAACCTGTGGTCGTATTGTTTGTTGAGGACTTACACTCAACCATGACATCACAAAATCTTTCCCCCCTTTAATTAACCCACCCAGTGATTCCTTAAAAAGATTGAAAACACAGGAGTATTAAAGTGGAAATGTTACTCCAGTGTTGTGTTTGCCTCAGTCTTCAGGTGAAGCCTGAGGCAAGGTTTTGCTTTTTGTCAAACAGCTGCTTCCAAGGTCAAGAACCAACATTCAAGCTGAAAAATCTGCTTTGCTTAAAATTGTGTCAACAGTTGAAGAGCAGTCGTTGTGAACCGAACAGCAGCTCACAGGGAGCAGCTCTCCCGCTCTAACAAGACAGTGACATCCTGACATTAGTCTCTCTCTCTCTGCTGTGTTCATACACAAAAAAGGCACAATAAAAGCTTTTGTGGAAGAGATTGCGCCGCTTATACAAGAAGCTTCATCCGGTATACAAGTCCTCACACTGTACATGAACAAAAGAACAGGTTGTTTGCCTCTGAACCCCCATATGAGTGTCTTTTTATTGTGCTATTTGGCCTCATTGTGTGTTTGTTGATTTATTCTTTTTCAGAGGATATTTGAGTCAGATATTCCAGCTTGAATTTGGTCGTTTAAACTGTCCTGATGTCACCTCCCTTTCCTTTTTTGTACACAGCACTCAGCACTGTGTGTTGTTGCAGTTGAAAGTGGTGATCTGCAGCTGCCTGTTGTAGTCTGCCAGCAGCACCGTTAGTCCTTGTGTGGCTCTGACGGGAAAGTAACAGTGGTTGTTTACGCTCGCAGCATGTTGCCGTAAAAACGGGGAGTAGAGAGATTAGGAGGAGTGGAGTCCACTGCCTTCTCCTAATCTCTCTGCCCCTGTTTTACTACAATATGCAATATTTATCTTGAAAGCGAAAATCTACAAGCGCTCATCTTTTAAATGTATATATCTAGTCTCTATTTTTGTAGTTCAAACCTAATTTAGTTTGGCTCTTCTGCCTGGGATGTCTTCTTTAAAAGATAAAAATATACATATTCTAGAGAAAATGCTGCATGCATGCTACAGTGTATAAAACATACACACATACAAAGTTCTATTTTCTGCAAAATCAACAATATGCATGAAGAAAATCTGCAACACAGATAATTACATTAACACACTGCAGCAGTCTTATTTACATTGCAGTACAGTAGCAACAGTAACAAATGTCCCTTCTTCTCTTTCTGTAATGTAATGAGCGCGCCGGGGCTCATAATAAACCACAAGAGAGCCAGAGAGCAAGATGGCCGACGATCCATTTAATCAAA